>NC_069727.1:2142288-2164788 GCF_027358585.1 Pangasianodon hypophthalmus
TTCTAGACTAAAATTCGTAGGCTAAAATTTCTAGACTAAAATTTGTAGGCTAAAATTTCTAGACTAAATTTCTAGACTAAATTTCTAGACTAAAATTCATAGGCTAAAATTTCTAGAACAAAATTTCTAGACTAAAGTTCATAGTCTAAAATGTCCAGACTAAAGATCTAAGGCTAGGATTTCTAGCCTAAAGTTCCTACAGATTTTCGCAGCACACAGGAAAGTGGATGGAAAATGTCGCTTTCAGTGTATCACATATGAGGAAAAAGATTTGGCCATTTTGCCTTCCACACTTAATAAAACAATAAGAAATAATGTTCAAACACCACTGATGGTTCAAACACCTCTCTCTGTATCTCTCTTTCAGTTCATTTGTCTCTTTTCCTCTCTGCCTCTCTAACCCAGATACTGTTTTAGCGCTGAGGTGGACAGTTCAGACACGACGGAATCCTCCGTCCTCCAATTAAAGCACAGCGGGGCCAAGAGACCACTCAGAGAGAGAGAGAGAGAGAGAGAGAGAGAGAGAGAGAGTGAGTGAGAGAGTGCGTTGTGTTGGAGTGAGATAATGGAGAGAGAGAGAAGAAAGAGCAGATTAGGGAAAAAAAAACAAAGAAAAGAAAAGGAGACAGAGGAAGAAGTGTGAATAATTGGACAGTGACAGTGTGTAGTTTGTGTCTCTGATCTCCAGCTCGCTGGATTTCAAACGAACAATGGCAAAATGTCAGCGCTAATTTGAGGAAATTCTGTTTATACACAGTTCCTCCTTTTAAAGAGCAAAAGAATTCAGAGAAACAAACATAACATTAAACAGAGCTCTGAGCTGCTAGCTTATCAGGTCTGCGTAGCATATAGGAAAGGGACGACCACTGGACTAAAGTTCCTGGACTAAAGTTCCTCTGCTTAAATTCCTGGACTAAAGTTCATGTGCTTAAATTCCTGGACTAAACTTCCTGTGTTTAAGTTCCTGGACTAAAGTTCCTCTGCTTAAATTCCTGGACTAAAGTTCCTGTGCTTAAATTCCTGGACTAAAGTTCCTGTGTTTAAGTTCCTGGACTAAAGTTCCTGTGCTTAAGTTCCTGGACTAAAGTTCCTGTGCTTAAATTCCTGGACTAAACTTCCTGTGCTTAAGTTCCTGGACTAAAGTTCCTGTGTTTAAGTTCCTGGACTAAAGTTCCTGTGCTTAAATTCCTGGACTAAAGTTCCTCTGCTTAAATTCCTGGACTAAAGTTCCTGTGCTTAAGTTCCTGGACTAAAGTTCCTGTGCTTAAGTTCCTGGACTAAAGTTCCTGTGCTTAAGTTCCTGGACTAAAGTTCCTGTGTTTAAGTTCCTGGACTAAGGTTCCTCTGCTTAAATTCCTGGACTAAAGTTCCTGTGCTTAAATTCCTGGACTAAAGTTACTGTGTTTAAGTTCCTGGACTAAAGTTCCTGTGCTTAGGTTCCTGGACTAAAGTTCCTGTGTTTAAGTTCCTGGACTAAAGTTCCTGTGCTTAGGTTCCTGGACTAAAGTTCCTGTGTTTAAGTTCCTGGACTAAAGTTCCTGTGCTTAGGTTCCTGGACTAAAGTTCCTGTGTTTAAGTTCCTGGACTAAAGTTCCTGTGCTTAAGTTCCTGGACTAAAGTTCCTGTGCTTAAGTTCCTGGACTAAAGTTCCTGTGCTTAAATTCCTGGACTAAAGTTCCTGTGCTTAAGTTCCTGGACTAAAGTTCCTGTGATAAAGTTCCTGGACTAAAGTTCCTGTGTTTAAGTTCCTGGACTAAGGTTCCTGTGTTTAAGTTCCTGGACTAAGGTTCCTCTGCTTAAATTCCTGGACTAAAGTTCCTGTGTTTAGGTTCCTGGACTAAAGTTCCTGTGTTTAAGTTCCTGGACTAAAGTTCCTGTGCTTAAGTTCCTGGACTAAAGTTCCTGTGCTTAAATTCCTGGACTAAAGTTCCTCTGCTTAAGTTCCTGGACTAAAGTTCCTGTGCTTAAGTTCCTGGACTAAAGTTCCTAGACCAAAGAGCCTAATCTAGAGCTCCTGGATTAATTTTCTTTGACCAAAGTTCCTTGATTGAACTTCAGTAGTTAAATTTTCTGAACTAAACTTGTTAAGACCTGTATTAAAACTCCCAGGCTTACATTTCTAGATATTTCATTTCTGAGTTCCTGAGCTGAATTTACAGAGCTAAAGTTCCTGAGCTGAATTTACAGAGCTAAAGTTCCTGAGCAGAATTTACAGAGCTAAAGTTCCTGAGCAGAATTTACAGAGCTAAAGTTCCTGAGCTGAATTTACAGGACTAAAGTTTCTGTGTTTAAATTCATAGGCTAAAGTTTTTCAGCTAAAGTTCCTGGACTGGAATCCTGGACGTTTCTGTGCTTGTACGCTGGTTTGAAGTTCTCAGAGTAGAATTCCTCGGCCAGACTTTCTGGGATAAAATTCCAGGGCTTTAGTTCTCAGGCTGTCTTTTTAAACCAGAATTCCTTTGTTAAAATTCCTGTGCTGAAGTTTTTGGACCAGTGTAAAGCTGACTGACTGCGAGTTAAATAGGAAGTGCTTTATAGTGTGTGTGTGTGTGTGTGTGTGTGTGTAAAACCACTGAAATCTGATTAGACTGCAGGAGTCTTGCTGCAGCAGCCATGCACCCGAGCCAGCTGGAGCTCAGGTAGCTGTGTGTGTGTGTGTGTGTGTGTGTGTGTGTGTGTGTTGTCGGGCTATAAATAGTCTCAGAGCAGTTTAAAAAAGTCACTGCAGCTCAGCCACTCTCACGATCACTGTAACCTTATTCCCTACACCCTATTCCCTGTTCCCTACACCCTATTCCCTACACCCTACACCCTATCCCCTGTTCCCTGTTCCCTACACCCTATTCCCTACACCCTACACCCTATTCCCTGTTCCCTACACCTTATTCCCTACACCCTACACCCTATTCCCTACACCATATTCCCTACACCCTATTCCCTGTTCCCTACACCATATTCCCTACACCCTATTCCCTGTTCCCTACACCTTATTCCCTACACCCTACACCCTATTCCCTGTTCCCTATACCTTATTCCCTACACCCTACACCCTATCCCCTGTTCCCTACACTTATTCCCTATCCCCTGTTCCATATTCCCTATCCCCTGTTCCCTACACCTTATTCCCTACACCCTACACCCTATTCCCTGTTCCCTACACCTTATTCCCTACACCCTACACCCTATTCCCTATTCCCTACACCTTATTCCCTACACCCTACACCCTATTCCCTGTTCCCTACACCTTATGCCCTACACCCTATTCCCCGTTCCCTACGCCTTATTCCCTACACCCTATCCCCTGTTCCCTACACCCTATCCCCTGTGCCCTACACCTTATTCCCTGTTCCCTACACCTTATTCCCTGTTCCCTACCCCTTATTCCCTGTTCCCTACACTTATTCCCTATTCCCTGTTTCCCTACACTTATTCCCTATCCCCTGTTCCTTATTCCCTATCCCCTGTTCCCTACACTTGTTCCTTATTCCCTATCCCCTGTTCCCTACACCCTACACCCTATTCCCTGTTCCCTAGACCCTATCCCCTGTTCCCTACACCTTATTCCCTGTTCCCTACACTTATTCCCTATTCCCTGTTCCCTACACTTATTCCCTATCCCCTGTTCCTTATTCCCTATCCCCTGTTCCCTACACTTATTCCCTATCCCCTGTTCCCTAGACCCTATCCCCTGTTCCCTACACCTTATTCCCTACACCTTATTCCCTATCCCCTGTTCCCTACACTTATTCCCTATTCCCTGTTCCCTACACTTATTCCCTATTCCCTGTTTCCCTACACCCTATTCCCTATCCCCTGTTCCTTATTCCCTATCCCCTGTTCCCTACACCTTATTCCCTATGCCCTATTTCATTACTCCTCTTTCTGTCCCTCACTTTCTCTAATTCTTACTGTTTCTCTTTTCTCTTTATTTTTTTATCTTTTTCTCTCTCAGTCTTTTACGCTAGCTTCGTATGAGCCCCAGTTCCTGTGCATGGTTCTGTATTTTTCTTAAATTTTTTCTAATTTCTCTTAGTTGTTTGTCCCGCTCTCTTTTTTTCTCTTTCTCTTTTCTTGACTAAAGTGACTAAAGACTAAAGTTCCTGCACTAAAATTTCTAAAGTTCATGGACTGAAATTAATAAAGTTCCTGGACTAGAATTTCTAGACTTCAGTTCCTGGACTAAATTTTTTTCTGGAGAAAGTGTCTAAAGTTCCTAGACTAATATTGCTAAGATAAAGTTCCTGGTCTTTCTTTCTCATACTGCACTTTTTTCTCTCGTTCTATAAACATTTGAAGAAATATCTCAAGAAAAATGAAATGTGTGTGACGTTTGCTTGTAGATTTGCGCTGGAGCTGCCAGGCTAATGTCACTGGTTCTGGTTCAGTAACATCATAAACATAAAGAACTAAAGAAGCATGCTGTGTGTGTGTGTGTGTGTGTGTGTGTGTGTGTGGGTGTGTTAGTTACTCTTTCTTCTCTCTTTGGCCGAGTTCCTCCTTGCAGAGATGTCACCATGGAGACAGACATGATGTCAGCTGGGCGGGGATTCGGGGAGAAGATTCAGAGTCTCTGATCACCTTCATCACACACACACACACACACACACACACACACACACACACACACACACACACACACTGGAAGCAGCACAATGCCTGCAGGTATGTGTTGTATCAGCAGGGAGTCTATTTGCCCCCTGTGGCTTTTCCCCAGAGATATTAGCTTGTGTGTGTGTGTGTGTGTGTGTGTGTGTGTGTGTGTGATGCACATTGCTCTAGTTCAGTTATTTCAGGCTGAAGAAGATCAACAAGGAGTCTAAAAATAGCACAAGCCATAGCAATGTCACACACACACACACACACACACACAAAGGGGAAACCTGAGCAGCATACCTATTAAGCTGTGTGACTGTTCTGCTTCCTGTACTGTACTTTCATATGTGTGTGTGTGTGTGTGTGTGTGTGTGTGTGTGTGTGCGTAAATCTCCTGCTGCCATAAGGACCGATCTCACGTCACACACACACACAGCTCTTACACACTTTAAACAGAGCTTTAAGCAGTGCCTGCATTAAACATGGTGTTAAACTCTCACGCTTTAATGATTTTATTTTACATTCATAAAAATTTTAACTTCACTTTAGATTTATAAAATATTTCTCCACTCAGAGGATCAGAGGCGCTGTCACCTTCATGTTCTGCGTAGCACAGGACGGGTTTATTTATTTATTTAGTTTATGGAAAGCAGAGCTTCAGGTGCTCGCTCCAGTTGATTTTATGTCAGTTATTTCTCTGTTATAAAAATGTTTTTCATGTTGACTGCAGCGTCAGAGTAACGAACTGAAATGAGGGGTGGAGCGATATGACCAAACTATCATATCACGACATTTGAAGATATTCCTACAATCCACGTCATGTATCATGGTATTTAGGTTTGTTAACAAACTCATTCATTTGCCAATGAGTTAATAAACATCATTATTCTTTATTCCCCTTTTCTCTCGTTAGCGTGTGGTTTTCAGCTTCTTTCCTTTCTTCTCTCTTTAACGCAAACTTCTCTTCACTTTTTTCACTCTCTTATCCAATTGTTTTCCCCTAATTCCTCTTTTTTTAAAAAAAAATAAATAAATAATAAATAAATAAGAAAGAAAGAAAGGGTTTGTTAACAAACTGCCAAACTTTCTTCAGTGAATGTCTACAACAATAAATTAACAAAAAAGGAGCGAAAAAATTGTTCAAATGTTAATATTTATCAATTTTAAATAGTCAAAGTTTGTAACTGTTATTAAAAATAATTTAATAAATAAAAAAATTTATTAAATGATCCCACCATATCTCATAAAAGTGCCATAATCTATCACAGTATCGATATTATATGATTGTATCAGCATAAAGTTGATTACTTTCCTATAACAGCATGGCCTGAAGTGTTTTATTCCTCTTACACCACAACAACCGCCAAAAACACGCAGCTTGTCGCGCAAAAAAGCGTAAACTCCTCTGTCCTGAAGATGTCGGAAAACTTCCAGTTCCAGCTTTACCTCTGACACTGGAGACTCCTTCCATAAATGTTAAATAAACATCTCCTTACGCTGGAGAAACCTTCCGTTTACAAACATAAATCATCTGTTTATGTGGCGCATCCGCTGTACGAGGCCCTGTGAATGCGCTGTTACTATAGAAACGATAACGAGCGCGTTCTTCCTGCGACACAGCGACACCTCCTGACCAATCAGAATCCAGAATTCACAGTGAAGTGGTGGATGGATTGATGTGGTGTGTGTTGTTTGCTTTCAGTGTCCTTCTCACCTAGCAGAACTTGCCAGAAAGTCAGGAGGTCTCTGTCCTCTTTCTTTTTTTCTCTTTCTTTCTTTTTCTTTCATGAGAAATGAACTTCTGTCTCCTTGGCAGTAAAACCAAACACCCTCTGAACCTTTAAATCTAATCTGCTCAGGCCTTTTGCTCTATCGTCCTTTCAGCCTCTGGCTCACTTCTTCGCTCTCGCTCTCATTTTTCTCCAGCTCTTATGGTGGGATCATGCTCTTCACATCAAGTGTCACATGATCAGAAAGAATTTTATGCACACTTTCAGGTCAGTTAAGTTGAACTGGACGGCACAGTGCTGCAGAGGAAAAGGGAAAGTGCTGGTGCTGCTGATTGAGCCGCAGACAAAAACTTCACATCCTAAAAGAATTCTTCAGCCGTGAATTGAGATCTTTAGAACGGTGGACATTTAAGCGTCGTTGTGATCAAAGACGGTTGATGACAAAGTTCAAATCTAAGAGTGAGAGCACTGCTAGGACTGTACACGCGTCTAAAAATCCACCAATAGGAGGACGGCAAACTGACGATACAGCTACAAATACGCTAGTGGTGATGCCGATAAACTAAACATCCTAATGGACAGAAAAAAATCTAATACAGTAATAATAATTACAGTGATAAAATAGCAAGCTGTTCGAGGAGTGTAAGCAGTTGGTTACTAGGTTCCGCCCCTTCGAGCGATCTCTCGGTGATCATATGGAGAAACCGTGTGTCTGGGCGGGACGAGTGAAGAGCGCACTGTCCAATAAACACTGAGGTTTTTATTCTCTGCAAAACTGATTGATGTATTTAAAGCTTGTTGTCCAGTAATCGTTAATCTTTGCTCCATTCCACTGAAACACAGCGTACATGAACCTGGCGTCGGATCCCACAGAAGCTGTGCTTCACTGGAGTTCTGTCCGTGCTATAACGATAAACGAACGAACAGCGTGATATCTGATCAATTGATTCAGTAAGTATATAATATAATTTCCCCAAGAGTGATGAGTAATATAGACACTTTTCTACACTTCATATAGAGAAACATCTCATTGGCATATTTTAGTGAAATGTTTTGTAGCCCATGCTCAGAAGGCTCTCTGACTCCGCCCTGCCTGCCAGGTCATGTAGAAGCTCATCAGCTACACCGTTATCATCGTCTCCTCAAATGAAATGGCACTGAAATGAAATTCCAGCTCTTTCCCCTGTTTCGTTTTCCTTTAGCGGGGTTTAGCTCTTCAGCGTTTGGATAAAGGAGACACAGTAGATCATTCAGGTGGGAATATGATCACCTGACTCTCCGCCGTGTTGCTCTAAGGCAGTGCTTCAGTGAAGTGTTCGCGCTGTTGAACAACAATACAACACGACTGAATGAGCAGCTTCTGACCGGGGAAATGGTCTCTCCGGATCTTTTGTGTTATCCAGAAATGCATTAAACTCTTCAGTTCAGTCCTCACAATGCAGTGATTCTCCGCTCAAATCACTTCGCTGATTCGACAGAGCGCTGATATTACCCGCTGAATTCTGGATTCTGATTGGTCAGAAGAAGTTGTTGACTAATTTTCTGTAACAGCAGCTCTGACTTTCTGTTGTGCAGCTGCAAATCACAGGCTGAAATTAATTCACAGAGACGTCCTCCTTCGTTCCCTCAGCAGACTGTGTTTGTTTCTCTCTCTCTCGAAGTTAATAAGAAGAAAAAAATGCAGCCTGTCATTTTTGTTACCGAGAAACTGCCAGATGTAAACTCCTTTGTCTGAAGATGTCTGAAAATGTAAAGTTCCAGCTTTACCACTGACACTGCAGACTCCTTCCATAAATGTTACATAAATGTCTCCTTACTTTAAGAAAACATCACCGTATCTACAATGACACACTTTTTTAATCCATTTATGTGGACTTCCTGTGACTGAGCTGTTACTATAGAAACGCTGAATCACCATGACTCTGATTTGCTACAATGCCAAGGGATGCGTGGATATTTTTTCAGACTGAGTACATACTGATAGTGAAATGAGTTAAATGAGCTCTACTGAGCATTAATTCATCAGGGGTGTCATGGAAACTTTGATCAGTTTTCTATTAATAATGCATCTAATGCAGTTGCACTGTTTAAACACCAGATGCCCCAATCTGCGAATAGAGTTAAAATATGTAGAGATCATGCTGGTCACATGATCACATTCAATCACCTGCGAAGCCTGATAGCTCTGGATTCTAATTACCAACACACATTATACATTATACATTATACAGTCACATGTCCATGGAAAATTAGGAAGCGGAAATCGGGCATTTTAGCCAACTTTGGAGCTCTGTTTCTGCTACAGAGCTCATAATGTTTCACTCGATCATTTTCAAAGTCCCGAGGTCAGACACTTTGTTTATTCAGTCAAAATTATTGAGAAAATGTATGCATTTATTTATTTTTAAGATATGGTGAACCTGTAGTACATTTTGTTTACAATATTAAACCGCTGTTCATTGCAATATTTGATTTATTTAGTTTCATACAGACAAAAAATGCACATTGTTTCGCATTGTAAATTTGCATAATTTTTTTCATTCAAATTTGGTTCAAAATATTGGAATAAAAAAATTGGGAATTGAACTGTTACTGTAGTGTATCATTACACCCCTAATATTCAGAAAATATTTTGGTATATTTTCGTGTTATTTTATTTATCTGTTTATACTTCTGGTGTTCCCCTGAGTCAGAGTCACTCGAAGTTGTGGAGGAACTACCGGAGGTAGAAGGAAGGAGAAATTTGTCTAGTATTATTGCTGAGCTCCTACGCTAGTGCAGCGTGTCATGATAGTGAGAAATGTGGAAATAGCACATACACTCTTCATTTAAACAGGGTTTTGTTAAATCTGAATCATAGTAACATTTCGAAATAGCGGAGTATGAAATCCATCTTCATAGTTAGAGCAATATTCATAATATTAATCTGTAAAATAAATGAATAAAATTAAAGAACAGTTTAGTTTCTCTCCCCATTTATCAGTCAAGCCACACACACACACACACACACACACACACACACAGACTCGTGATGACAAATGTATGACGGTGTATAAACACCTCTGTGTGTGATAATAATGGAGATAAACAGTGTGTGAAGTGATAAACTCTTGAACACAAAGTGATAAAACAAATCTGTTACTCTTTAAACATCTGTTTTCATTTCACACCTGAGAGACATCACACACACACACACACACACACACACACACACAGAGTCAGATGTGATAACAAACTGTACACATTATTCTCTCATTATTTTTCCTCTTCTCTCTTTTTTTTTTTTACCATCTTTCTTTTTCCTACTCTATTCTTTCCTCTGATTTTTTCCCTCCCTCCTGTCTTCCCCTTTCCATTTTTCTTTCTCTGCTTATTCCACCTCCTTGTCTTTCTTTCTCTTCTCTTCTCTTCTCTTCTCTTCTCTTCTCCATTTATCATTTCTCTTTTTCTCTCCTAAGCTTTCCTTCCTTTTCACACTAGACTTCTCCATCTCCTATTTTCTCTTAATTCTCTACTTTATTCATTTTTGTGTTTTGTAGTAAACAAGCCAAGGGTATTTGTTTGTTTGGAATTTTTTTATTTATTTTGTTGTTTCTATCTATCTATCTATCTATCTATCTATCTATCTATCTATCTATCTATCTATCTATCTATCTATCTATCTATCTATCTATTCATTGCTTATTGTTAAAAACAAGCAGTAAACAGATAGATAGATAGATAGATAGATAGATAATAAGACAGATAATAAATACCAACCAAATATCTATCTATCTATCTATCTATCTACCTATCTATGGATTCATTCATTCATTGCTTATTCTTAAAAACAAACAGTAAATACATGAGTAGATAGATGCTCTAAACTAAGCAATAAACGATAGATGCTCTGTAGTTCAGATCTGTAAACACTGTAAGCATGTCAGTGACTACTCCCTGCATATGAAGCTCTATGGAGAGATATTTGCAGTATGTGTAAAGAGCAGGGTCGGACCGATACTGCTGCGAGACAGAGACGAGGGAACGGTTAAAATAGGATCCTGAGATGTTTAATTCCTGTAAAGTTTCTGTTTTAACAGCAAATGTATATAAATATTATACTCTTGGAAGATTTATGTAAACTTGAGATAAACAAAAATATGTATTTAGCCATTTTGGCTCCTTGTTTCTCACCCAGTCATTTTCGAATAATCATTGTAATGAGGTTTTTTTCCTACTGTAATTATGCCCTAATATTCCGGATGTGTGGGAAATAAATAATGCCGTCGCAGCATGAGGCTGTTTTCACACCTCGGCTTTTAAAAAATCAAACAAGCTCAAAAACAATAAGCTAGTTATCTCATCTTGAAGTCATTATATCTCTGTAATAAGAATGGAATAACTGATCGCGTCTACTCTGATTTAACACATTTGAAAGATTGAAATCTTAGGACTGGAACCAGTAGGGTGCTTAATTAAAGCCTCTAGCGCTCCCCTCACTGTCTCTGCTATGTGCTGTAACTGAATTCTAC
The DNA here is from genome assembly GCF_027358585.1 of Pangasianodon hypophthalmus. NCBI lineage: Eukaryota > Metazoa > Chordata > Actinopteri > Siluriformes > Pangasiidae > Pangasianodon > Pangasianodon hypophthalmus. The sequence continues at coordinate 2,153,123 of NC_069727.1, forward strand.
CTCAGTAAACTGTTTTTGGATAAAAGCATCTCCCAGATGAATAAATGGCGATGTAATTATGCTGCTTTCAGGCTGCTCCTGTTACCAAGCAACACCCGTGTCACTAACGTTCAGCTTTTGCCAGATTGTATAATGAAAAGGAAATAAATATGTCTATGCACATTTAGAAGCAAACATGTTACAGTAGAGCTGTTATTATTTTATTGTAATGGATATAAAATTAAAAAAAAACGGGGGAAGCACTTTGCAAATATGACTGCGCATTTAAAATTGTAAATACTTATGACTTTGCTAATGTTCTACATCAGGTCTTGGGTTGTTTTTGCTGTTTTATTAACGGAGAAGATTCTGTACCCGATAGAAAATAATTCGAACTGGAGATATTGCTTTTCATTTGTGACTCGAGGAAAACACGCCACACTGAAAAGCAAAACATTGTATTGCTGTTACATCATCAGTGAAAAACAATCAACTGCAGATTGAACAAGAAAAAAAAATATCACTGGACTTCGGTCAGAAGTGAATGTAATTCTGTATTGTATTACATTTCACTTTCATCACTACGTTGCAGCCGTGCTACACTGAATTGCAGTTATACGCAAGCTGTAATAGGAAAAGGTCCTGAAAGCTTCGTTTTCCACAAGGTGCTGGATTTATGTCATTTTTTTAATGAGTTTCTTCATTTCTGCTGCGCTGAACCTTTAATCAGGGACGTCACATGACCCAGTTTAATGATGCACATGCACCAGTAAACAAACTAGCAAATAATTTCACTTAAAAATACACATTACACACAGTAATGCCATTTTAAGTAATAAAAAATCATCTAAAGAATCTTTTAAATAATTGACGTTTGAAAAAAGGCCTGAATCAACTTCTGATCAGTGAAAAAGCCTCTTTTTGTGAAATGACCTTGATGTGAGAATCTCGCTCATATGTGAGAGATATTTTTCATTATCTTCTTTGAAGATGGCTTCTTTCTGAAAATAGTTGGTTTGACTCTCGCTCATGCTGTCTTTCTTTACGAACCACCGTAAATAAAATGTCTGTCCTAGAAACACATAAAGAGCCACTTTCATTTTGATAGAGGTGAACCTCACTCTGGCTTTAGGAGATTAGAAGTGACATTATGGCTACTGGCGCGTGTATCGTTTTCCTTTATCTTTTATCGGGATGTTGTTGTCTCGCAGCAGGACACTGTTTGCAGGTTCTACTTCCAATTTAATGATCTGTGTGCGTTTACACTGTGTGTGTGTGTGTGTGTGTGTGTGTGTGTGTGATAATAATTTGGAGATCTGGGTCAGACTTTTTTTGGCATGCTAACAACGATTGATGCCATTTAATTAGCCGAGCCTGTTGGATCAGAACCTGTGTCAAAGAAATTAACAGTGTGTTCTCATGTACAGACAAAGATGCTAATATCCTTCTGCAGTCATAAAATACACTCAGAGAAAAGTGAGTGTCAATTAAATACCCTCATTCACACGTGTGCATGAGACAGCTGGTGAAATATTTGGCTACAGCTACTGAATGTAGAACACTAAAATCATGTGTGTGGTGTTTTGTGTTTTTCAGCTCAAAGAAAGGAGAACGTCTGTATGACACCAACATTCAATGGGCATGCACTGAATGTTGATTTTAGAAAACTTTGATGAAGAAAAACACCAACATTCACCACAAAAACCCACATTCACTATTATACACCATCAGTCTCCATCAAACACCACCATCCTCCATCAAACACCCACTTTCTCCATCAAACACCCACTTTCTCCATCAAACACCCACATTCTCCATCAAACACCAACATTTTCCATCAAACACCAACATTCACCATCAAACACCAACATTCACTATTATACACCAACATTCACCATCAAACACCAACATTCACCATCAAACACCAACATTCTCCATCAAACACCAATATTCACCATCACACACCAACATTCACCATCAAACACCAACATTCTCCATTATACACCAACATTCACTATTTTACACCAACATTCACCATCAAACACTGACATTCTCCATCAAACACCAACATTCACTATCAAACACCAACATTCACCATCAAACACTGACATTCTCCATCAGGCAGCAACATTCACCATCAAACACCAACATTCACCATCAAACACTGACATTCTCCATCAAACACCAACATTCACTATTTTACACCAACATTCACCATCAAACACTGACATTCTCCATCAAACACCAACATTCACCATCAAACACTGACATTCTCCATCAGACAGCAACATTCACCATCAAACACCAACATTCACCATCAAACACTGACATTCACCATCAAACACCAACATTCTCCATCAAACACCAACATTCACTATTATACACCAACATTCACCATCAAACACCGACATTCTCCATTATACACCAACATTCTCCATCAAACACCCACATTCTCAATTATACACCAACATTCTCCATCAAACACTAACATTCACCATCAAACACCAACATTCTCCATCAAACACTGACAATCTCCTTCAGACACCAACATTCTCCATCAAACACCAACATTCTCCATCAAACACCAACATTCTCCATCAAACACCAACATTCACTATTATACACCAACATTCTCCATCAAACACCGACATTCTCCATTATACACCAACATTCTCCATCAAACACCCACATTCTCAATTATACACCAACATTCTCCATCAAACACAAACATTCACCATCAAACACCAACATTCTCCATCAAACACCAACATTCTCCATTATACACCAACATTCACTATTATACACCAACATTCACTATTATACACCAACATTCAGCATCAAACACTGACATTCTCCATCAAACACCAACATTCACTATCAAACACCAACATTCACCATCAAGCACCATCATTCTCCATCAAACACTAACATTCACCACAAAATCCCACATTCACCATCAGACACCAACATTCTCCATCAAACACCAACATTCACGATCAAATACCAACAGTCTCCATCAAACACCAACATTCACCATCAAACACTAACATTCACCTCAAAATCCCACATTCACCATCAAACACCAACATTCTCCATCACACACCAACATTCACTATTATACACCAACATTCACCATCAAACACCAACATTCACCATCAAACACCCACATTCTCCATCAAACACCAACATTCACCATCACACACCAACATTCACTATTAAACACCAACATTCACCATCACACACCAACATTCACCATCAAACACCAACATTCACTATTAAACACCAACATTCACCATCAGACACCAACATTGACCATTATACACCAACATTCACCATCAGACACCAACATTCACCATCAAACCCCAACATTCACCATTATACACCAACATTCACCATCAAACACCAACATTCACCATCAAACACCCAAATTCACTATTATACACCACCATCCTCCATCAAACACCCACATTCTCCATCAAACACCAACATTTTCCATCAAACACCAACATTCTCCATCAAACACCAACATTCACTATTATACACCATCATTCTCCATCAAATACCAACATTCACCATCAAACACCAACAGTCTCCATCAAACACCAACATTCTCCATCAAACACCAACATTCACCATCAAACACCAACATTCACCATCACTTTAATATTTTCATTTGGCTTTAAAATGTTCAGTAAAAGAAATGACAAGGTGAATCAATCAATACAAATGTGTGTGTGTGTGTGTGTGTGTGTGTGTGTGTGTGTGTGTGTTCGTTTCTTCCATTCCTGCTAAAAATCATTCTACATAATCAGACTGTGACAGCTTTGAAACACTCGGATGAAGCCATAAACATGGTGATAACTCACTCTGTCTCCATTACATTCTCATTTTGTGATGCTGAATTGTGATGAGAAACACAGCAGCTCACTCTTTCATACACGCACACACACACACACACACACAAAAACTCCGACCTCCAACTCTATCAGTGGCGAATTTTCACTTGTCATTGGAGCTGTTCTGTTGACATCTTTGCGTGTCAGGGCGGATTGATGCACTGTGTGTGATTGTCCCTGAGGGAGAAACGGAGATGGACTCCCTGCTGTTATGCACAAATGTGTCACCTGTCAGCTCTCATCTAAGAGAACACGTTTCACTGAATTGCCAGATTGCGGCCGGTCCAGTTTTTAAGGTAGCAGTTTTGTTCCCAGTTTGTTCTGTTAGATGACTCTGCAACAACAACAGAACTGAAGGTCATTAGATCTCTGGCTTCCTTATTAAAGGAGCATTGCCTTTTTATTCTGAGCGTCCGTTTGCCTTGCAATGTGTGGGTGGTGCTGTGGTTAAGGCTTCAGGTTACTGACCAGAATGTTCAAATCCCACCACTCCTCTGCTGCCACTGTTGGCTACTTTCACTCAAATAAGAACAACTTTCACCTTCGGGATTCAATCAAAACTTTATTGTCTAATCAGTCCTATGGTTAACGCAGGTAACAGCATAGGAGATGCAGCTTGGGTACCAACAAAGGCCATGCAGCTTAGGTCATAGCACAGGAAATATGAATCAGAAAACAGTAATGGGGAGCATATTGGGTAACAATACAGGAGATCCAAATCAAGCAATACGACAGGATATAGATTGGGAAATGTGCCATAGGACACTGATCAAGTAATGACACAGGGGGTACAGATCAGGTAACGATACCAAGGCTGAGGTTTGGGTAATGACAGAAGATATGCACTTTTGGTTTACAACAAAGAGGATGCAGGTTTTGTAACAACACAGAAACAATGATCATATATCAAGTACTGATAACAGGGAATAACTAGAGTAGATAACACTGGGTGCAGATTAGATTAAGACACATGGGATACACCTTGGGTAAAGACACAGGGGTTGCTGATCAGGTAACAATACAGAGGGTGCAGCTTGGGTAATGACGCAAAGGATGTAGATTAGGTGAGGATAAATGGAACATGAATTGGGTTATGACACAGGGGGTGTGGTTTAGGTACTGTCACACAGGAAGCAAAATGTGTAATGATACAAAGGATGCAGATCATGTAACTGCAAAGGGAATGTAGACTGGGTAACAACCCCTGGGATGCAGACCATGTAAATATAAATAAGATACATGTTGGGTAATGATACAATGGATACAGATTGGATAACAACACATGGGGTTTATGTCATGTAATGACACAGAGGATGCAGATCAAGTACCGGGATAGGCGATACAGATCAGGTAACATCACAGGGGGTGCAGATCGGGTAACAATACAGGGGGTGAGGATCGGGTAATGATACAGGGGGTGCAGCTTAGGTAACCACACAGGAGGTACAGATTGGGTAGTAATACTGGGGGTCAAGATCAGGTAATGACATGGGGGTGCAGATCATGTCTTGATGAAGGGGCTACAATTTGGGTAATGATACAGGGGGTGCAGATCAGGTAATGTCACAGGGGATGCAGTTTGCATATTGATACAGGAGATGCAGATCAGGTAATGTCACAGGGGGTGCCGTTTGGGTAATGATACAGGGTGCGCAGTTTGGGTATTGATATAGGGGGTGCAGTTTGGGTATTGATACAGGGGGTGCAGTTTGGGTATTGATATAGGGGCGCAGTTTGGGTAATGATACAGGGGGTGCAGTTTGCATATTGATACAGGGGATGCAGATCAGGTAATGTCACAGGGGGTGCAGTTTGGGTATTGATACAGGGGGTGCAGTTTGGGTATTGATATAGGGGCGCAGTTTGGGTAATGATACAGGGGGTGCAGTTTGGGTATTGATATTGGGGGTGCAGTTTGGATAGGTGGGATGGGTAATGTCACAGGGGATACAGATCAGGTAATGACACAGGAAATGTGTCACAAGGATTTGACATTCATTTTACCTCAAGCTTTCTTACTTAATTGCTCCTGTAACAACAGTGCAGACAGAGATGTCATTAATGTTATGTCTAGTGCTTTTGAAGTGTCAAGCCCCTGGAAAGGAGAAATTCTTCATTCTAATGGTACAAAGATGGTCAACAAAATGATCGGTTGGTCTCCGCTTGGTTTGTCTTTCAGGAGAGACAGTAAAACAGTGCTGCAGTGATGCATGAGGAGTGACAGATGAAAAAAAACCTGTTACTGTAGAGTCTATGATAGATGGGATGGATAGAATGATAAAAAAAGAACTTGAATAGATTTGAATGTAGGAGAGTTGCAGTTTTAAGTTTGGAGAGTTGAGATTTTGAACAAAGTGAACTTTTGATTGGAATGGCTCCTGTCAGTATTGTTAGAAATGCCAGGCCATTTAAACCTGACCCAGAAAAAGCACCTTTTGTACAAGGTGTTCCTGCTTTAAGTGATTTTTCTTTAGTGAAAGGACTCGGGTCCTTCCGTCCTAATGAGAGCCGTGACTCACTCTCTGCTGCTGAGTCATGCTGTGAACCTGATTAGTGTGGAATATGTGTGTGTACGTGTGGTAATAGTGCAGTGGTATTAGTGCAGTGCCTAGACCATGCACTTTTGAAGTTTTTATTCTACACCATCCATCTTAGTGACATAAGGATTTCATTTTAAAGGCGCAAGAGTGGGACTCGTTATTTTCCTGTCTCTGTCGCATGCTCTCGTATTCCATCTAGCTTACAGAGACTAAGAGCAATGTGGTCATTAAGGTCTCCCTGAACGCTGAAGGAGTGAAACATACACACTACACACACATGTGCATGCGAGAAAGGAAGTTGCTTTGCTGATTTGCTGTGTTTTTGTTTTCTCTTTGACAAGCACAAGCTGCCTGAGCACACACGATAAGAAGCTTCATTATAGCTGAGCACTGGGGCAGCAGGTATACACACTCTCTGAACAGTTCTCCACTTATCTCAGCTACGCACACTTCAGTACCGTCACCTTCCAATACATCGCACACACACACACACACACACACACACATTCTAGAGTTGTCGACTGTCAGAGGAAAAGTCAGGTTTACTTATAGCCTTAAGTTCACACTAGCGCGTCACTTGTAGTTTGTCTCTTGTGGGCGTGTAACAACTGCTAATGTTGTTGCTTGTAGGTATGATCTGTCCAGGTTTTTTTTTTTAAAGTTCTGATGAGAAACACTAGTAGCCAAAGTTGATAGCCATCACGACAGTTGGAATCTTGGCTATTTCTGATAGTATCATCAATCATTTTGAGCCTAAATGTCACAAGCTGCTGCTGATCAAAGTCTCTAAAACTTTTTTATTTTAAAAATCTCTAAAGATTTTTTATTGATTTTTCCACTTTCAGCTGGGGAGTATCGTGTCTCTATATCAGCCAGGAAACACCAGTTTTACCTGCAGAATTAAGTACAAATTTGAACATTTGTTTGGCAATTTAAGTTCAAAATATGAGAATTAAGTAATATTCCTTTCTGGTATTTACACCATGCTGTTTTTAAAAGTTTCTAAAAGTATCTTTAACATTGGCATTAATGAACGCCTTTCTCTGTGTCATTATATTTTTAGTATGTGGCTGTATTTATCCCATTTTCTCCCATCAGAGGTGACACTGTACTTTACTGTTATTAAGCTCTTTATCATCCATCCAGCCATCCATCCATGCATTCGCTCCCGCCATCGTTCCAGCTTTTAACCTGTCAGCATGATGAAGTGCCTCCATTTTGGATTTATCTGATTGAACAGCTATAGCTGCCTTGGAGGGGCCTGAATTCATCATGCCACAAACTTTATGTATTTTTCTTCCTCGGATAAAAGTAAAGCTCGACTGTAATGATTTAACTTCACAATTTTCATCTTAACAAATTCAGTTACACGACAGCTAAATGCATTGAGCATTTATAAGCACTGTTACAAGCATTTTTTAACAATGGAGACTCAGGGTTTTTTCACACTTGGTTCTGGGCTTGTTTGGGCTTGTGTGGGGGGGCGGGGCTTATCATCACAGCTTTGCGTTCACATAGAAGAAATCCGTCCGAACCGTGGATTGATTGTGCCATTCCATACGTCACTTTTTCTTTCGTGAACATGGCTCAGAACCTGCACAAGATATGAGGAATTGGCAAGACTTCGCATTGAATAAATGTCCATGAGCATTCATGTTACATCTAAAAAAGAAAACAGAGCACAAAGAGCAGTAGACAGTAATAACTTAAAACAAGTGAATATTTTAGACTTATAATCGGTAACATAGACTCATCTATAAACCAGCAGACTCTTCAGTATTCTCAAGGACATTTCGAGGTTGTCTCAGAGCTCCAGGAAATTAAGATTATTTTCCACATTAGCGTCCTCGGATATCGTCTGTTATGCGATTCCCCCTCATACGGTTACACTCAGGGATTTGCCAAAGGACAGAGGGAGGTCCTTCTTCTCACCCTGTTTTGATATCAATATGGCGGCTATCTGACACCACCGAATAAGTGCTGGAATGGCCAGAGCTGATTTGTCTGTGGGGAAAATTGGATTAGGTACACTGTAGAGCAGAAGTGTGCTACATGGGGAGGGAGTTTAATGCACCCCCTCATCTTTCACTCTGTCTTTCTTTCTCTCTCTCTTTCCCGGCCATAAGAAAGGCAAAGGAATTTAATTACATTGGCAGAGTTGGTCACTTTTTTCAAATGATCTAATTAAGAGCTGGAGGAAGACTGAGGATGGAGGATGAAAGATGTAAGATAGAAAAAAAGGAATGGGGAACGACAGATTGAGGATGAAGAATGAATAATGGAAAAGGAGTTAAGGTATGGGGGATTGATCGTGAAGGATGGATGGGGAATTGAGGATGGGTAAAGTATAAAAGACAGGGAAGGATGATGGGTGGAGTATGAAGAATGAATATGGGTGGGTGGATGAGGAGTTGAGGATGGAGGATGGATGATAGAGAATTAAGAATGGAGGATAAAGGATGGAGAATGGCAGATGAAGGATGGAGGAAGCAGGAGTAGGAATGAGGGATGGAGTACGGAGGATGATGAGGATGAAGTATCACCAATAAAAAATGGAGGATAGAGGATAAAGAATGAAACATGGAGCATGGTGATGGAGTTTGATGGATGGAGTATGTAGGATTGAAAATAAAAAACGGAATGTAGGATGATGGGTGGAGGATGCAGAATGAATAATAAATAGAGGATGAAAATGAAAGGTGGGGGATGAAAGAAGGATGGATGTTGAAGGTTGGATGAGGAATCGAGGATGTAAGATGAACATAAGGGAATTAAGAATGGAGGGTGGAGGATAAAGGATGAAGTATAAAGGGTGGAGAATGGCAGATGAAGGATGGAAAAAGCGAGAGTACAGATGGAGGATGAAGCATGGAGGATAAAGAATGAAACTTGGAGCAGGAATGGTGGATTAAGTTTGAAGGATGGCGTATGAATAGAGGATAAAAGAGTAGGAATAGAGGATGAAAATGAAGACTGAAGGATGAAAGAGGGATGGAAAATAGAGGGTGATTGACGAAGGTTGGATGAGGATTTGAGGATGGAAGATGAACAATAGGGAATTGAGAATGGAAAGTGGAGGAATGAAGGATGGAGTAAGGGTGAGGGAGGGAGTATGCAATATAATGGGTGAAGGATGGAGGATAGAGAATAAAGTATTGAACATGGAGGACAGTAGATGGAGGAAGAATGATGAAGCATGAAGAATGATAGGTACAGGATGGAGGATAGAGATTGAAAGATGAGGTGCAGTGGATGGAGGATGACAGATGGAAGATGGAGGACTAAGGTGGAAGGATGTAGTCTGAAGTATAGAGGAGGGAGGATTAAATCTAGAAGATAGAGGATGGAGGATGGGTCAGAGATTATGGGATGGTGGAGGTTAAAGGATTGAGGATGACGGATGGAGGTTATAAGATGGCGATCATGGGTGGATGGATGGATAAATTATAGATTCATTAGCTAACTCAGATAAAAACTCCAGCATGATTCCCGTGTTTTGGTTGCCTGGAAACTGACTCATCCAAAAACCGAGTCTTATTTTCGGAATAAATGAAGAAGTAATAACGTGTGAAAGACGCTCGCTTGATGTCGTCTCAGTGCTCCTGTTTATAATTTACTGATAGTTCAGTGAGAACGTGTTGAAAATGTGTACAGCGACCACATCACAGCGTGACTCTGTGTAGGACGTGATGAAAAGTTTATTTAACAAATACACTATATTACCAAAAGTATTCGTTCACCCATCCAAATGATCAGAATCAGGTGTCCTAATCACTTGGCCTGGCCACAGGTGTATAAAATCAAGCACTTAGGCATGCAGACTGTTTTTACAAACATTTGTGAAAGAATGGGCCGCTCTCAGGAGCTCAGTGAATTCCAGCGTGGAACTGTCATAGGATGCCACCTGTGCAACAAATCCAGTCGTGAAATTTCCTCGCTCCTAAATATTCCACAGTCAACTGTCAGCTTTATCATAACAAAATGGAAGAGTTTGGGAACAACAGCAACTCAGCCACGAAGTGGTAGGCCACGTAAACTGACGGAGAGGGGTCAGCGGATGCTGAAGCGCATAGTGCAAAGAGGTCGTCGACTTTCTTCACAGTCAATTGCTACAGAGCTCCAAACTTCATGTGACCTTCAGATTAGCCCAAGTACAGTACGCAGAGAGCTTCATGGAATGGGTTTCCATGGCCGAGCAGCTGCATCCAAGCCACACATCACCAAGTGCAATGCAAAGCGTCGGATGCAGTGGTGTAAAGCACGCCGCCACTGGACTCTAGAGCAGTGGAGACGCGTTCTCTGGAGTGATGAATCACGCTTTTCCATCTGGCAATCTGATGGACGAGTCTGGGTTTGGAGGTTGCCAGGAGAACGGTACATTTCGGACTGCATTGTGCCGAGTGTGAAATTTGATGGAGGAGGAATTATGGTGTGGGGTTGTTTTTCAGGAGTTGGGCTTGGCCCCTTAGTTCCAGTGAAAGGAACTTTGAATGCTTCAGGATACCAAAACATTTTGGACAATTCCATGCTCCCAACCTTGTGGGAACAGTTTGGAGCGGGCCCCTTCCTCTTCCAACATGACTGTGCACCAGTGCACAAAGCAAGGTCCATAAAGACATGGATGACAGAGTCTGGTGTGGATGAACTTGACTGGCCTGCACAGAGTCCTGACCTGAACCCGATAGAACACCTTTGGGATGAATTAGAGCGGAGACTGAGAGCCAGGCCTTCTCGACCGACATCAGTGTGTGACCTCACCAATGCGCTTTTGGAAGAATGGTCAAAAATTCCTATAAACACACTCCTCAACCTTGTGGACAGCCTTCCCAGAAGAGTTGAAGCTGTAATAGCTGCAAAAAGTGGACCGACATCATATTGAACCCTATGGGTTAGGAATGGGATGGCACTTAAGTTCATATGTGAGTCAAGGCAGGTGACCGAATACTTTTGGTAATATAGTGTATCAAGTTAAGCGTTTTTAAAGACCAAATCGATATCTACTTAACGCATGAATCTGCTCAGTATGACTCCACACGATCACTGCTTTTATCTACGACGAAACGGAATCCACCAGGTTTCGATTTCTTTAAGAAACACGCTCATATTCCTGTGTGTGATGGAGTGACAGCTCAACCGTAACTAAACACATTAAAATAAAGTTCTCACACCTTCATCGCTTTCCTCCCTGTATTTAATGAAAATCCGTCCCACGTCACCTCGGGGTGTTTTTCTAATTTCCATAAGCTATTAA
>NC_069727.1:2169788-2177288 GCF_027358585.1 Pangasianodon hypophthalmus
AATAGCAGAAAATTTGGTAAAGTAAATATAGAGAATAGCAAATGAGGGAAGTGGGAAAGGAGGAGTTAAGGAAACTGGGGGACTAGAAAAAGAGGAATCTGGAAAACAAGGTGACTAGGAAACTAGGGAGAGGTTGAGGAGCAAGGAATCAAGAAAACATGAAGACTGTGAAAGAAAGAAGCTGGAAAAGAAAAGTGGAATAGCAGGGAATTTGTGGAACATTGGACATGAAGAGCTGAGAGAATCTGGAAACTATAAAAGGAGGTTTCTGGGGAAAAGGAGCCAAAATTTCAAATAGTAGGAAAATGGATGAAGGAAAGGTGGAGAATAAGAAATGATTTTACTGGAAAAAAAATAATTGATTTAAGGAAACCGTGGGACTAAAAAAAAAGTGGAAATCTGGGGAACAATGAGCCAAGGAGCCCTTGAGGCTTTTACAGAAGCCGGAAAACACAGAATCAAGAAACGTTGGAAACTATGAAGGAAGAAAGCTTGGGTAAGGGAGCCAGGAATAGTAGGGAAATTACACAAAGGAGGAAGTGTGGATTTAAGATAATTAAGGGACTAGAAAAGGGGGAATTTGGGAAAGAAGGAGTGAAGAAAATGTAGAGATATTGAAAGAAGATAACTAGGAAAAAAGAGCCAAGAAATCCCACTAAAGCAATAGCATAGGGACAAATTAAAAGTAGCCAATGTTCCCGCTGCCTGAAGTGCAGACGAGAGTCAGAACTGTGTAGCGTCAGACATTTCGTCACTCGTAGCGACGGTCACTCATGAAGAACATGGTGTTCTCGGCGAAAATACGATGATGCTAGCTAATATTGTGCTAAAACACCATGATTGAGAAGGTCTCAGTGGATTCATTAGAGCGTCTCAGGGCTGAAATCAGGGCTGATTTGGACGAGTCCGCTGGGAGGACGGGATGAGTAAGCCCGTCTGTGGACATGAGGAGAAAGTGCCACACTGGCAGTTTTATTTATTTTTTTTTCTTGCTGAAGTGTGTGTGCTGCTTGTTTCTGTAATCCGGCCCCAGAGCGCACCGCTGTCAGGAGCCACGGCCATTTCCTCCCGGGTTAATGGTGCGATTAGAGTGGACACAAAGCGGCGTGCTGATGCAGTCTCTCTACACGATAACGGAGGGATTAGAGGGATGAATGGAGCTGAGAGACAGAGAGAGAGAGAGAGAGAGAGAGAGAGAGAGAGAGAGAGAGAAAACAAGTCAACAAATTGAGACTGATAGAAATCACAGCCACTCACAGTGCAGCTGAATTCTGGATTCTGATTGGTCAGAAGGTGTTGATTCATTTTCTAGAACAGCAGCTCTGACAGTAGCGCAGCAGCAAATCACAGCTTTGTATGAATGCACTCGTTCTGATAGGTTATCGTTTCTATAGTAACAGCTCATTCACAGGGACGTGTACAGCTCCACATCAACGGAATAAAAAACGTATTCAGGTCGTACTGTTAGAGGAAAATAATCAGCTTCAGGGTGGTAACAGTAACTCCATCTTCTCTTAAAACTATGTTAAAAACATTAGTAGAGAAACGTAAACATTCTACTGAAATTTATACACAAAATATTATTCCTTCCATTTTTACGTACTAAAAAAATAAAAAAAAATAAAATGTGGGCGTGGCTTACATCCCCATGTCATCGTATATGTTTATAATTGTTTTTACTCGAGCCCGTCATTTGAGTTTGTTACCTTATGGCTTCATAATCTGCATAAAAATTGAGTTAAATCTCGTGAACATGTTGCTGCACTTCTTGTGGGATTCGCGGCTCCGTGCTGTGATGGCAGTGTTAGCTACATTATTTTTAACGAAATATGGTATCTTCTGTTTAATTGCTGGCGAGTTCTTTTAGCTGTAGCGACTGACCACAACCAAGTGAAGGAGAAAGTCACACACACACACACACACACACACAGAACAGGTAACACTGACACTAAGGACATCGAGCTGCCTTTTCTGAAACACTTTAATCGTGTTGTAGCGCAGCACAGCGCCCCTCGGGCTAAACCCGGCCTCGGAGTAAACTTTAATTGGCTCTGTATGTAATTACACATCGTTTTAGTTAAATAGAAGCATTTATTTCTAGTTCCTGTCAGGAAATTAAGGCTCATAAGTGCAGAGGAAGTGGGTCAGAGTGGTTAAAGCTGCTATATTCTGACAATAACACAGATTAGAGGTTGAGCTCTCTAAAGGAATGTTAGTTAGCCTCGGGACACTAACCCTTTAATTGCTTTGTGATGAAGTCTGAATAATTAGCAACGCTATAATGACTACAGGACTACCATATTACTGCCTTTTCAGTGTAAAGTGGGTGGAGCTAATATTGGGTAAAGTTTGTATAAGCTCTACTCCCATATGTTTAGCCCCTCCCACTTAGCTTTGATCAAAACTATGTTCACACTGGAATGGTGTGATCCCAGTGACTAAAATCTAACCTAGGGAAGAAAAGCTAGCTTTTGCATGGAAGTTAATCTAGTGAGAGAAACTAACTACCTCTCACCACTCAGTTTTCAGTCTTTAGTTTTGATGTGCTTTATTAGCGTGATAAATAATTGTACATTTGTATTCCTGAAGCAAGTATAAAGGAATTGTAGTACAAAAACAGGAGAAATAAAATAAAATAAAATCGATTAAAATTTTTAAAAATTATGCAAACGATGCGTACATAAATTAAGGAGAATATAAAGGCACAATATACAGAATAAGTGAAAAAAGAAGGAAAAAGCTAAAATAATAATAATAAAGAAGAGCGATCAGAACAGTTCGAAGAGACAGGAGGTTGAGGCGGATCACTCGCTGTCCCTCATACTGTGGCAGGAGAGACGTATCCTGCTGCTAATGTACAGCAGTCTTTATCTTCTCCTAGCAGGACGCGGAGTTTTTCACTGTGTGATAGATGTTTGGTGTGTGAGTTTAATTTTGGGGGAGAATTTCTCTCGGATGTCGGTGTATTTTGTGTGTTCTGTCAGGAAGTGCAGCTCTGTCTCAGATGTGTTTTGGGTGCAGTGTAGGCACGACCTTTCTTCCAGTGGGAGCCATGTTTTCCTGCGTCTGCCTGTTTCTAGCGCTCGCTCGTGTCCACTGAGTCTGTACCTTCTCAAGGTGCTTCTCAGTTTTTATCTGTCACTGTGTACAGATAGTCTGCATGGTGTTCTGTCTTTTTAGGGCCAAACAGCACTGCGTTGTACTCTGGTGTTGTGTGTGGGTTTCCCAATAGGTGATGTGGTTTTGCTCATTTCTGTTGTAAGATGGTCTAATGGGATTTGTGTGACGTTGCTGTTCTGGTCTAAAGCATCAGTGTGGTGTTGTTGGTTGTTGTGTGCCGATGTACTTCTAAGATATTTTTACAGAATTCTGCATGCAGGGTTTCAGGGTTACACCTCACGGCCATAGACGGCAGTCGGGACGTTGTCATTTGATGGCAGAAAATTGCCCTGTGGGTTTTATCTCTCACTTCATTCACTGCAGAGTTGAAGTTGCCTGTGGAATTGGTTTTTAGCCCTAGATAGTTACAGTGCGATGAGGGAGTCATGTGGTCACTTCCTAACGTGAATGTGTGTTGTGCTCCCTGGAATCTGGATCTTTTCTGAAAGGTCACGATTTTAGTCTTTTTGAGGTTTAATGCCAGGGCCCAGCTCTGACAGTACCACTCACCTCTCACCTCTCACCTCTCATCTCTCACCTCTCACCTCTCACCTCTCATCTCTCACTTCTCATCTCTCGCCTCTCGCCTCTCACCTCTCACCTCTCACTTCTCATCTCTCGCCTCTCGCCTCTCACTTCTCACTTCTCACTTCTCATCTCTCACCTCTCACCTCTCACCTCTCACTTCCCATCTCTCACCTCTCATCTCTCACTTCTCATCTCTCACCTCTCACCTCTCACCTCTCACCTCTCACTTCTCATCTCTCGCCTCTCGCCTCTCACTTCTCACTTCTCACCTCTCACCTCTCACCTCTCATCTCTCACCTCTCATCTCTCACCTCTCACCTCTCATCTCTCATCTCTCACCTCTCACCTCTCATCTCTCACCTCTCGCCTCTCGCCTCTCGCCTCTCGCCTCTCGCCTCTCGCCTCTCACCTCTCATCTCTCACCTCTCATCTCTCATCTCTCACTTCTCACTTCTCACTTCTCACTTCTCATCTCTCACCTCTCATCTCTCGCCTCTCGCCTCTCACTTCTCACTTCTCACTTCTCATCTCTCACCTCTCACCTCTCACCTCTCACTTCCCATCTCTCACCTCTCATCTCTCACTTCTCATCTCTCACCTCTCACCTCTCACCTCTCACCTCTCACTTCTCATCTCTCGCCTCTCGCCTCTCACTTCTCACTTCTCACCTCTCACCTCTCACCTCTCATCTCTCACCTCTCATCTCTCACCTCTCACCTCTCATCTCTCATCTCTCACCTCTCACCTCTCATCTCTCACCTCTCACCTCTCGCCTCTCGCCTCTCGCCTCTCGCCTCTCACCTCTCACCTCTCATCTCTCACCTCTCATCTCTCATCTCTCACTTCTCACTTCTCACTTCTCATCTCTCACCTCTCATCTCTCACCTCTCACCTCTCACTTCTCACTTCTCACCTCTCATCTCTCACCTCTCATCTCTCACTTCTCACTTCTCACTTCTCATCTCTCATCTCTCACCTCTCATCTCTCACTTCTCATCTCTCACCTTTCATTTCTCATCTCTGACCTCTCATCTCTCACCTCTCATCTCTCACTTCTCATCTCTCACCTTTCATTTCTCATCTCTGACCTCTCATCTCTCACCTCTCATCTCTCACCTCTCATCTCTCATCTCTCATCTCTCGCCTCTCGCCTCTCACTTCTCACTTCTCACCTCTCACCTCTCACCTCTCATCTCTCACCTCTCATCTCTCACCTCTCACCTCTCATCTCTCACCTCTCACCTCTCATCTCTCATCTCTCACCTCTCACCTCTCATCTCTCACCTCTCACCTCTCACCTCTCATCTCTCATCTCTCACCTCTCTTCTCTCACCTCTCATCTCTCGCCTCTCGCCTCTCGCCTCTCATCTCTCACCTCTCACCTCTCACCTCTCATCTCTCACCTCTCATCTCTCATCTCTCACTTCTCACTTCTCATCTCTCACCTCTCATCTCTCACCTCTCACCTCTCACTTCTCACTTCTCACCTCTCATCTCTCACCTCTCACCTCTCATCTCTCACTTCTCACTTCTCACTTCTCATCTCTCACCTCTCATCTCTCACTTCTCATCTCTCACTTCTCATCTCTCACCTTTCATTTCTCATCTCTGACCTCTCATCTCTCACCTCTCATCTCTCATCTCTCATCTCTCACCTCTCATCTCTCACCTCTCACCTCTCATCTCTCACTTCTCATCTCTCACCTTTCATTTCTCATCTCTGACCTCTCATCTCTCACCTCTCATCTCTCACTTCTCATCTCTCACCTTTCATTTCTCATCTCTGACCTCTCATCTCTCACCTCTCATCTCTCATCTCTCATCTCTCACCTCTCATCTCTCACCTCTCACCTCTCATCTCTCACTTCTCATCTCTCACCTTTCATTTCTCATCTCTGACCTCTCATCTCTCACCTCTCACTTCTCATCTCTCATCTCTCACCTCTCATCTCTCACCTCTCACCTCTCATCTCTCACTTCTCACCTCTCATCTCTCACCTCTCACTTCTCACTTCTCATCTCTCACCTTTCATTTCTCATCTCTGACCTCTCATCTCTCACCTCTCACTTCTCATCTCTCATCTCTCACCTCTCATCTCTCATCTCTCACCTCTCACCTCTCATCTCTCACTTCTCACCTCTCACCTTTCATTTCTCATCTCTGACCTCTCATCTCTCACCTCTCATCTCTCACTTCTCATCTCTCACCTTTCATTTCTCATCTCTGACCTCTCATCTCTCACCTCTCACTTCTCATCTCTCACCTCTCACCTCTCACCTCTCATCTCTCACTTCTCATCTCTCACCTTTCATTTCTCATCTCTCACCTCTCATCTCTCAATTCTCATCTCTCATCTCTCACTTCTCACCTCTCACCTCTCATCTCTCACCTCTCATCTCTCACCTCTCATCTCTCACCTCTCACCTCTCATCTCTCAATTCTCATCTCTCATCTCTCACTTCTCACTTCTCACTTCTCATCTCTCATCTCTCATCTCTCATCTCTCACTTCTCACCTCTCACCTCTCACCTCTCATCTCTCACCTCTCACCTCTGACCTCTCATCTCTCACCTCTCATCTCTCACCTCTCACCTCTCATCTCTCACCTCTCATCTCTCACCTCTCACCTCTCATCTCTCATCTCTCACCTCTCACCTCTCACCTCTCACCTCTCATCTCTCACCTCTCACCTCTCACCTCTCACCTCTCACCTCTCATCTCTCACCTCTCACCTCTCACCTCTCACCTCTCACCTCTCATCTCTCACCTCTCACCTCTCACCTCTCACCTCTCATCTCTCACCTCTCATCTCTCACCTCTCACCTCTCATCTCTCATCTCTCACCTCTCACCTCTCACCTCTCACCTCTCATCTCTCACCTCTCACCTCTCACCTCTCATCTCTCATCTCTCACCTCTCATCTCTCACTTCTCATCTCTCATCTCTCACCTCTCACTTCTCATCTCTCACCTCTCAGCCTCAGAGTGAATTCTGTTATTAATTTCACACATGAGTGCTCTCCGTCTCTGTCACTTTTATCCAGCACTGAACAGTAGGCATTTTATTTCCCCTGATGTGGCAGAGCGCTGCAGGAAACTTGTTGTGTCGTTATTTCATAAACAGGAGGAGGAGGAGGAAATGGGCTACACTTTTCCCCATCCAGGATCTCTCTCTCTCTCTCTCTCTCTCTCTCTCTCTCTCTCTCAGTCTGTAACGATTTCCAAAAAGCTTTAGTGTTGAACTATAATAATAACAGAGTGAGTCAGAGACAGTCAGGGTGGAAAAATGTACACAGAAAATGTACTTAAGTAAAAATTGTGTCTATTGTGTCAAAAACTTATTCAAATGTGAAAGTGTGGAGCTTGCAGGAAAATCACAAACTCAAATATTCCAGTATTTACTGATAACTCAGATTAGCCCAATGCTAAGAAGCATCTTAAGAGCTGTGATGGATTCGGTATGTTGACGTATTTCCTTCTGAAACAGGAAGTTACCCAAACAGGAGTGACACCATTTTGAAATGTCAGTCTGAGGTAGCGACATTCCTGCGTTGAACATCCCCAATCGCCAACTCACACAAACTCCGCCCTCTTCCAAATGAATAAACTCCACCCATTTATTTTCAGTTAGAATAGGAAACAGTGTTTAGGAAGACACAGAGCCAAAAACACACTGCTGAACCATGTTTAGATCTTGCTTTAGAGCAAGACACACCCCCAGAGGCGGGGCATATACATTTCATTGGATGAGCAGGAGACACGTGGAGGAAGAGTCATAACAATTTTTAATTGAACAATAAAATTTTAATCTTC
>NC_069727.1:2182288-2262288 GCF_027358585.1 Pangasianodon hypophthalmus
ATTCATTAAAGACCGTCACGGCGTACTGTTTATCCATTTATAGTTACATTTAATGTTTGTTACGTTATAGCAGCTATAAACAGTCTTTCCCTCTCCAGCCTCTCTCTTTGTCCTCAGCGATTTTCTTCATCTGTTTATCATCAGTGGAGCGTTCGCTGGACAAGTCCCTGTGAATGAGCCGTTACTATAGAAACGATATCGTGTTAGAACAAACGCATGAATATAAACCTGTGAACTGCAGCTGCACTACTTTATAGAAAATGAATCAACACCTTCTGACCAATCAGAATCCAGAATTCAGCAGCGCTGTGAGAGAGTATGAGCTTCCTTCTTTCCTTTATGAGTAAATCAGTGAGGTTTAATAACTTACTGAATCTCTGCAATGACGCAATACAGAGTCGTGTATAAGTCCAGTATGATCCAGTGTGTGTGTGTGTGTGTGTGTGTGTGTGTGTGTGTGTGTGTGTGTGTGTGTGTTTGATCTATAATGCTGTGAGGGAGAGAATTTCTCAGCCAGTGTAAATGAAGTTATTGATCAGTGTGTGTTGGGAGTGAGAGAGGAATCGTGTTTCTCGCCGTGTGCTCTTTCCAGCGCAGTGACGCGTTCTCGTTCTCCGTGTCGTGGAGCGTCTCGAGAACACGCTAAACAACTCCGTTTGTGTGATTTGGTGTAACTGTAGAGGATGCGTGAGACTTTATATCGGATCCAGCGAGCGAATTCTTGTGGCTGAGACGTTATGGATTTTATTGTCTCAGCAGCTCCAGATCCAGAGCGTTAAATATTAAAGATGTTTGTGCAAGCTTTCCACCACAGCACTGCTGAATTCTGGATTCTGATTGGTCAGAAGGTATTGATTCATTTTCTATAAAGTAGTGCTGCTACAAATCTCAAGGTTATATTAATACACTGGTTCTAATACGTTATCGTTTCTATAGCAACAGCTCATTCACAGGGACTCGTACAGCAGACGCTCCACATAAACAGATTTTAATGTTGATATGTCGAAGTTTTCTGTAAGATGTTTATTAACATTTATGGAAGGAGTCTCCAGTGTCAGTGCGTTGTGAAAGTCAGAGGTAAAGCTGTAAGTTTTCCGTCATCTTCACGACAGAGGAGTTTACGCTTTTTGGTCTTTTGGTAACACGACAAGCTGCGATTTTTTTCTCTTATTAACTTCAAGAGAGAGAAGAAAGAGAGGCTGGTGAGGGAACGACTGTTTATAGCTGCTATAACGTAAGTGACAACAGGAACTAACATTAAATGTAACTATAAACGGATAAACAAAAACACTTGGGTAAGTGTTGTTAGAGGAAAATAATCAACTTCAGGGTGGAAACAGGAACTGTGCTTTATCACACCACCCTGTCACACACACACACACACACACACACAGTTTTGTTCTTTATTTAGTTTATTAAACATCAGCAACTTCCTAATGGGCGTGGTCTAATATGCTAATGATCTTGCTAGGTTAAATGTAGCTCACGGGTTTGCTTTAGCTTGCTATGTTAGCTTAACATAGGCATCGCGATTGGTGAGGGTGGAGCTTACATGAACGTTATCCCAGATTAGCCCCACCTATTTGACTTATTTTACTTGATTGGCTGTGTTTTCTTTGTGTCATTTCCTGTTTTGTGATTGGTGTTTGTGACTGGTTTCCTGTTTTATTCTTGGTGTTTGTCACCGGTTTTCGTGGCCTGTGATTGGTCGACAGATAACTACTACGGCACACCCAAACCCGCGGCGGAGGCGAGCAGTGTGCTGCTGATCCCTGGCTCCGTCCCAAACGCAGCCAGCAAACGCAGACGCAACAAATCCGTCAGTAACATGGAGAAAGCCGGGGTCGAACCACCTGAGGAGGAGGAGGAGGAGACTGCCGTCGTCAACGGCAACGGAGTAACCACCACACCAGGTGAGGAACACACACAGACACACACAGACAAACACACACTGAGGGAGAGAGAGAAAGATAGATAGATTGGAAGAGAGACAGACAGACAGATATTTAGAGAGACAGATAGATGGGCAGATAGACAGACAGACAGGCAGGAAGAGAGATAGACAGAAAAGTAGAGACACAGACAGGTAGCGCGACAGATAGACAGACTGGAAGAGACACAGATAGATAGACGGATGAAGAGACAGATAGATAGACAGACATGAAGAGAGAGACAGAGAGACAGGTTGATAGACAGACAAACAGAAACACAGACAGATATGCAGACAATTAGACAGGCAGAAAGACAGACGGACAGACAGACAGAGACAGGCAAACAGGCAAACAGAGAGAAAGACAGACAGACAGAGATGCAGACAGAAAAATAGACAGACAGATACACAAACTGAGAGAAAAAGAGCAAACAGAGAGAAAGACAGACAGACAAAGAAAAACAAACAGACAGACACAAGCAGAGAGAAAAAGAACAGACAGAGGGAAAGACAGACAGAGAGAGAGAGAGTTTGATTGAAAGATGGCTTACACTGAAAAAGGAGGATGAGTTTGTTATTGATCACTACAGCGGTGTGTGTGTGTTTGTGTGTGTGTGTGTGTGTGTGTGTGTGTGTGTGTATGTTTTGAGTCTGTCAGCTCAACAGAAAGGTCGTGACCTTCGTGTCACCTAGCCACTGTTTCTGTTCCAAATCCTCACTTGATAACAAGCGTTGTCACAGCTGTATCCTAGCAACCGCCTCAGCATCACGGAATCACACACTCCGGATTCCTCCACCTGGGAGACAGAGAGCGGAAGACAGACAGAGAGACAGACAGAGAGAGGGAGACAGAGAGAGGGAGACAGAGAGAGGGAGACAGAGAGAGGGAGACAGATAGAGAGACAGAGAGACAGACAGAGAGACAGACAGAGAGAGGGAGACAGAGAGAGGGAGACAGACAGAGAGAGAGAGACAGAGAGACAGACAGAGAGAGGGAGACAGAGAGAGGGAGACAGAGAGAGGGAGACAGACAGAGAGAGGGAGACAGAGAGAGGGAGACAGATAGAGAGACAGAGAGACAGACAGAGAGACAGACAGAGAGAGGGAGACAGAGAGAGGGAGACAGACAGAGAGACAGACAGAGAGACAGACAGAGAGAGGGAGACAGAGAGAGGGAGACAGACAGAGAGACAGAGAGACAGACAGAGAGAGGGAGACAGAGAGAGAGAGAGACAGAGAGGGAGACAGAGAGACAGAGAGAGGGAGAGAGAGACAGTGAGAGAGACAGTGAGAGAGACAGAGAGACAGACAGAGAGAGGGAGAGAGAGACAGTGAGAGAGACAGTGAGAGAGACAGTGAGAGAGACAGAGAGACAGACAGAGAGAGGGAGACAGTGAGAGAGACAGTAGGAGAGACAGAGAGACAGACAGAAGGACAGACAGAAGGACAGACAGAGAGAGGGAGACAGAGAGAGAGAGACAGAGAGGGAGACAGAGAGACAGACAGAGAGAGGGAGAAAGAGACAGTGAGAGAGACAGAGAGACAGACAGAAGGACAGACAGAGAGAAGGAGACAGAGAGAGACAGACAGAGACAGACAGAGACAGACAGACAGAGGGAGACAGAGACAAAGAGATATTTTTTATCTGAGCTCACAGACACCCATGATTGGCTAGTGTCACTGTGATTGACAGGGGAGAGAGTATGCCCCTCCCACCCAAAGATCACGGCCAATCACGCACTCTCGTCTCCCGGCCACAGACGGCTGCGGCATCGTGGGGCATCGAACTCGAAATCTCTTGAAATAGAAATGTTTTTCTGTCGCACCTCACTGAGACTCTCTGTTAGAATAACGCATTATAGATACTGGCCTTTTCTTTTCTTTCCTTCCCACTGTATTTCTCTTATTCTCTGCTTCACCTTCTGCTTCTTTCTTTTGAGACACCCATCACGACTTAAACTAGGACACATCACTCTTTCTCTCTCTCTCTCTCTCTCACACACACACACACACACACACACACACACAGTCCTGTAGTCCAGCTCTTTATCTCTCTCTCTGTCTCATGTCTTGTGTCCTTTTCTGTCAATGTTTGTCCTCAGCTGCACTCTGCTTCAGATCTCTCTCCTCTAATCTCCTCCTCCTTCATCTCTCTCTCTCTCTCTCTCCCTCTGTGTCTAATCTTTATTGTGCTTTATTGGCCTGACAAATAAGAGGACATTTGTAAATCCGGAGCTTAATATAAATCACATACATCAATACTAATAAAAACCCCTCTCTCCTTCTCTCTCTCTCTCTCTCCCTCTCTCTCCCCCCACCCCTCTCTGTATCTCTCATAATAAATCAGTTTAATATGATTAATATTGTAAATACACCGATCCCTCTTTTCCACTCTAATGCCGTTTATAGCTGCTTAGTCATCATTTTGTCATTTTCAGCTCCCTTTGCCTTTTATGGTGTTTTGTGGGCGTGGCTAAATGTATCCCATAAATTTGGGCTTGGTAAATTACACCTGCTTTTCCAGTGAAACTTTTGTGAATCTGGTGAGAATTTTTAGTCCGGTTTCATCATAAAAACACGAAACTTTACTAAAAGACTGATAAATCAGACCCACGTCTTGTTTTAATACTTATATAAATATAATATAAATAAATAGACTTGTCGTCATGGCGACTCACCACGCCCATCCCCAAACCCCTGGGCCCTGTTTCCAGTCTTCATCAAACGAGAACCTGCTCTTTTGTGGTCTGTTGGTTGTGTATTAACACCAACACTGTGTGTTATAACTGTGTTATAACTAATGCACTGTATGTTAGTAAAATAAAAAACTACTTCTGGACCTTAGACACAACGGAAAGTGGTTTATAAACAGCGTGAGCAGATCACACTGGTTAAATGTTTGATTACGCTTTGTTTCATTACAGCAAATAGAGAATGTTGAGAATACTGAATGTGTGTGTGTGTGTGTGTGTGTGTGTGTGCGTGTCAGACTGCAGTGAGCACGAGGAGAAGAGTACAGACGGCTCTGGGGACACGCCCCATACAGACGGGACGGTGAGAGAGGAGAAGGAGGAGACAGATACGGTGAGGGCGGAGACAGAGGAAGATAAGCCCCGCCCTAAAGATGAGCACTGTGACGAGCTCGGACCTCTACCTGATAACTGGGAGATGGCCTACACCGAGAAAGGAGAGGTGTACTTCATCGAGTGAGTGTGTGCAGAGCGCTAAACACACACACACACACACGCACACACACACACACAAGGCAGAGACAGAGAGAGCGAGAGAGAGACAGAGAGAGAGAGGGATAGACAGAATTTGACAGTAGACAGTGTTCATGACTCAAGACTTTTACTAACACTGGCACTGTTGCCGGGGGCAACGCTGATGTCAATCATTACGTGAGCTGATATTAAATTGGTGCATATACACGCAACTTAAATAAACAACGTTATTTTTTAAAAATAACAGGCAGACAATTCCAAAATGTGATCAAGTCAGGAGATCAGGTCAGTAGATCAGTAGATCAGGTCAGTACATCAGGAGATCAGGTCAGGAGATCAGGTGAGGAGATCAGGTCAGGTGATCAGGACATCAGGTCAGGTGATCAGGACATCAGGTCAGGTGATCAGGAGATCAGGTCAGGAGATCAGGTGAGGAGATCAGATCAGGAGATCAGGTCAGGTGATCAGATGAGGAGATCAGGTCAGGTGATCAGGATATCAGGTCAGGAGATCAGGTCAGGTGATCAGGAGATCAGGTCAGGAGATCAGGACATCAGGTCAGGACATCAGGACATCAGGTCAGGAGATCAGGTCAGGAGATCAGGTCAGGAGATCAGATGAGGAGATCAGGTCAGGTGATCAGGACATCAGGTCAGGAGATCAGGTCAGGAGATCAGGAGGTCAGGTGAGGAGATCAAATGAGGAGATCAGGTCAGGAGATCAGGTCAGGAGATCAGGAGGTCAGGAGATCAGGTCAGGAGATCAGATGAGGAGATCAGGTCAGGAGATCAGGTCAGGAGATCAGGTCAGATTATCTGGACATCAGGTCAGGAGATCAGGTTAGGAGATCAGATGAGGAGATCAGGTCAGGCGATCAGGACATCAGGTCAGGAGATCAGGTCAGGAGATCAGATCAGGAGATCAGGTCAGATGATCAGGACATCAGGTCAGGAGATCAGGTCAGATGATCAGGACATCAGGTCAGGAGATCAGATGAGGAGATCAGGTCAGGTGATCAGATGAGGAGATCAGATGAGGAGATCAGGTCATCAGGTCAGGAGATCAGGTCAGGAGATCAGATGAGGAGATCAGGTCAGGTGATCAGGACATCAGGTCAGGAGATCAGATGAGGAGATCATGTCAGGTGATCAGGACATCAGGTCAGGTGATCAGGACATCAGGTCAGGTGATCAGGAGATCAGGTGAGGAGATCAGATCAGGAGATCAGGTCAGGTGATCAGATGAGGAGATCAGGTCAGGTGATCAGGATATCAGGTCAGGAGATCAGGTCAGGTGATCAGGAGATCAGGTCAGGAGATTAGGTCAGATGATCAGGACATCAGGTCAGGAGATCAGATGAGGAGATCAGGTCAGATGATCAGGAGATCAGGTCAGGAGATCAGGTCAGATGATCAGGAGATCAGGTCAGGACATCAGATGAGGAGATCAGGTCAGGAGATCAGGACATCAGGTCAGGAGATCAGGTCAGGAGATCAGGAGGTCAGGAGATCAGGTCAGGAGATCAAATGAGGAGATCAGGTCAGGAGATCAGGTCAGGAGATCAGGAGGTCAGGAGATCAGGTCAGGAGATCAGGTCAGATTATCTGGACATCAGGTCAGGAGATCAGGTTAGGAGATCAGATGAGGAGATCAGGTCAGGCGATCAGGACATCAGGTCAGGAGATCAGGTCAGGAGATCAGATCAGGAGATCAGGTCAGATGATCAGGACATCAGGTCAGGAGATCAGGTCAGATGATCAGGACATCAGGTCAGGAGATCAGGTCAGGAGATCAGATGAGGAGATCAGGTCAGGAGATCAGGTCAGGAGATCAGCATACAGAGATGCAAGAAAAGAAACAAACAAAATGAAAGAAGCAGGAGATGAAGAATCAGATAAACACAGAATCTAAGACTCGGTACATCGAGAGGCAAAACTCGGAGGGTTACTTCACGTCAGGTGTGTGTGTGTGTGGGTTGTTCATGCGTGTGAGTGTGATTGTGTGACCTTGACGGTGGAAGTGAGTGTGTGTGCTGGGAAGCGCAGTCCGGGGCGGCCATGTCAGGATGCTGTGAGGAATTGTGGGAATGGAAGTTCATGGCCACTGGTGAGGGAGCTGTAACATTAACACACCCTGAACCAGCAGATTTAAACAAATCAACAAACACACTAACAAGTGTGAAAGTGAGCGTTCTCTTTCTACCACACCATCTCTCTCTCTCTCTCTCTCTCTCTCTCTCTCGCTCTCTCTCTCTCACTCTCTCTCGCTCTCTCTCTCTCTCGCTCTCTCTCTCTCGCTCTCTTTTCTTCCTATTGACAGGCCATGAGCTAATTGAATGTATTGATTGCAGTTTTCTTAACCTGAACTCTTTTAGAGATGATCACAGGGGAGTCTCTCTCTCTCTCTCTCTCTCTCTCTCTCTCTCTCTCTGTTCTGCAGTCACAACACTAAGACGACATCATGGTTAGATCCGCGGCTAGCAAAGAAAGCTAAACCACCAGAGGAGTGCAACGAAGACGGTGAGTCTCTTTCTTTCTTTCTTTCTTTCCCTCCTTCCTTGTTTCTTCCTTTCTTTCTTCCCCTATTTCTTTCTTCCTACCTTCATCTATATCTTTCTTTCTTTCTTTCTTTCTTTCTTTCTTTCTATTTCCCTCCAGCTATTTCTTTTTTCTTCCTTCCTTCCTGAATTTCTTTCTTTCTTTCTTTCTTTCTTTCTTTTTTCTTTCTTTCTTTCTTTCTTTCTTTCTTTCTTTCTATTTCAGTCCAGCTATTTCTTTTTTCTTCCTTCCTTCTTGAATTTCTTTCTTTCTTTCCCTCCTTCCTTCTTTCTTCCCCTATTTCTTTCTTCCTCCCTTCATCTATCTCTCTCTCTCTCTTTCTTTCTTTTTCTTTCTATTTCCCTCCAGCTACTTCTTTTTTCTTTCTTTCCTTCCCTCCTTCCTTTCTTTCTTCCCCTATTTCTTTCTCCCTCCCTTCCTTCCAAAATGTCTTTCTTTCTTTCTTTCTTTCTTTCTTATAGAAGTTGTGTATACTGGGTCTGTTTTGTTTATTTTGTGTCTGTACTTTATCAGTAATGAGACAGTCAGGATTGTAGAATATACACTAAAGCCATGATATAAAACATACAGAACTGTTTTCACACGAAAGCAACGTTTGTGAAACAGGAAATGACATCATCAAGTAAAAAGCGTTTTATTTCAATGTGCTGATTTGGTGGAAATGAGCTACAGGAGCGAATGTTCTCACTTTGATGTGTGTGTAAATTACACTTTACTGTGTAAATAAGAATATTAGGATCTGCTGATCGGATCTGCTCTGTGAATGTGTGTGTGTGTATGTGTGTGTGTGTGTGTGTGTGTGTATGTGTGTGTGTGTGTGTGTTTTGCGTTTGTTAGCTCAAAGTTTTGCTTAGTGAGGAGCTTTTGGATTGAAATCAGAGTCTCCTGACAGCTTTAGTGACAGCTCTGCATCACAACGCGTTTCTCTCTGATGGACAGAATAATCTCCCCCCCAACCTGCCCCTGCACCCCCCCCCCCCATCTGCCCCCCTCTCCTCCATCTGCCCCCCTCTCCTCCATCTGCCCCCTCTCCTCCATTTCACTCGGTTTCATCATTCTGCTGAAGCTCGGGATTCTGGTGACGGACAGCGGAGATGAGAAACAGCACAATGTGTGACGCAAACACTCACCGTTTATATCAGTGCAGCCAAGACGACGGAGTTAATAAAGCCAGAGATTATTGTCGTAGGAAATTTCGCTTCCTGGGACGTTCCTTCTGACAGGCGTTTGAAAAAATAAAACCCCACATTTTTAGTGATTTAGTGAACTTTAGTGGAACTTCGTGTGTAAATAGTAATATTGAATGTGTAGCGGTCTGGGAACACGATAAAGCTGAGGCTTATTACAGCTCACATTCTCACAACATTGTAAAAACGTTCTTTTAAGGTTACAGATGAACGTTCTTGAACACTGAGCGCGTTCTCACGCTACGTTCACACTAGCAAGCAAAGGGTTCATTTTCTACGTATGTCACAACACAGAGTCACGATTTCAGCAAAAAAACAAAAGACGTTTTAATTTAGGTTTTCACTAATTAGGTATGACGCATTAAAGCAACAAATCCAAACGATTCCTCGCATTTTAGTCAGCAATATGCACTGAACACATGCTGAACAGGCCACGCCCACAAGAGACAACAGCAGCGGTCACTACACGCCCACAAGAGACAAAGTACAAGCAAAACGAGTGACATGTCAATTGTTAGTGTCAATGTAGGGTCTGTTAGCTAGAAAATCTCATAAATATTCATGATTATGCAAATTTTGGAAACTCCCCCATTCTCTCATCCAATCACACATAACCTAATATTGCTAACATTAGCTACAATAGCAAATTATTAAGATAACGTCTAGCTAGCTAGCTCAGGTAGATAGAAGCAGGATCTTAGCATCAGAGTCTCGATTTACGTCCTGACATTTTATCACTGATTTAATGTTACCATGACAACCACCATCTGTTCATAACTAAAAGTAGTGACGTTACATAGCTAGCTACGGTTCAAATTTTTCAGACGCTGCATCATCATCATCATAATCATCATCATCATCCTCTCAAAATTTGCGTATCGGATGTAACTGGTTTAAATTGGACGTTTATGTACTTAATGAGCTAATACATAACCCCGCCACTAAATCGTTTTTTATACGAAACTACTGAGAAACTTTGTTTTATATGAAACATTTGGACTTTAGCGCAGTGCACCAAACACCAAACAGTTACATAATCAGAATTAGCTTCTAAAAAGAGTTCATTCTTTTATTAAAACTGACAAACATGGTGGATCCACAGAATTGTTCACATTAGCGTATGAGTTGTTGTCATGTAGCTATCCGTTATATATGTGTTCATATTTGTGCTAATTACACACGTGATTAGCGTATGTGGCTACTTTGCTAGTTGTTTAGTGTATTTATCAGAAATGAAAATATCTGCCGCTAGTTCAGGATCCATCCTCAGGTAACTCGATAAACGAGTGAGCGATAGAACATAAACAAGTGTCACACACGCTAAAAGTTCATGCTGATAGAGTATCTGATGACGCTGAAGAGCCGGAAAGTGACGCGTGTCAGTTTTCCTCGTCGGGTTGAAACGCCGCTCAATGAGACAGGAAGGATGTGATTACTAAAGCAGCTAATCCTGAAGGAAACACGGCTGACTGTCCTCTTCTCTCTCGCATCTTCAAAGGTCAAGGATTTTACCAACCGCATGTGAAATGAAGGATTATGCAGATCAGCTGCTGATAATTGACTCGGAGTTTCTTCATCCTGGATTTTCTGGGTTTATTTAAAATGTTAACATGTGCTACTTTTCTCTCTTCACGCTAATGGGTAAGAAAGAGAGTGTGTGTGTGTGTGTGTGTGTGTGTGTGAGTGTGTGTGTGTGGGTGTGTGTGTGAGTATGAGAGCGGAAATCAGGCACCGTGAAAGAGCCCTCAGTTCAGCCCGAGAGGCTTCTGTCCGGGGTTGCTATGGTGATGGTTTCCGGGGCCGCGGGAATACAAAGCGTATGTGTGTGTATGTGTGCGTGTGTGTGTGTGTGTGTGTGTGTACTGTACACTCACACACACAACATAATAAAATGCTCAAACAGCAGGGAATCACTCAGCAGACCCATCTATGAACTGTCCCTGTGGGCGTGGTCTAATATTCTAATGAACATGCTTGATTGACAGCCATCTGTCTGAGACTCCTCCTACAATATCACTTGAGCAACTAAATCAGGATCCATGTAACACTCACTAGTTTAGCTTTCACTCACTAGTTTAACTTTCACTCACTAGTTTAAATTTCACTCACTAGTTTAGCTTTCGCTCACTAGTTTAAATTTCACTCACTAGTTTAGCTTTCGCTCACTAGTTTGGCTTTCACTCACTAGTTTAACTTTCACTCACTAGTTTAAATTTCACTCACTAGTTTAGCTTTCGCTCACTAGTTTAAATTTCACTCACTAGTTTAGCTTTCACTCACTAAGTTAAATTTCACTCACTAGTTTAGCTTTCGCTCACTAGTTTGGCTTTCACTCACTAGTTTAACTTTCACTCACTAGTTTAAATTTCACTCACTAGTTTAGCTTTCGCTCACTAGTTTAAATTTCACTCACTAGTTTAGCTTTCGCTCACTAGTTTAAATTTCACTCACTAGTTTAGCTTTCGCTCACTAGTTTGGCTTTCACTCACTAGTTTAACTTTCACTCACTAGTTTAAATTTCACTCACTAGTTTAGCTTTCGCTCACTAGTTTAAATTTCACTCACTAGTTTAGCTTTCACTCACTAAGTTAAATTTCACTCACTAGTTTAGCTTTCGCTCACTAGTTTAAATTTCACTCACTAGTTTAGCTTTCACTCACTAAGTTACATTTCACTCACTAGTTTAGCTTTCACTCACTAGTTTAGCTTTGACTCACTAGTTTAGCTTTCACTCACTAGTTTAACTTTCATTCACTAGTTTAGCTTTCACTCACTAGTTTAACTTGCACTCACTAGTTTAACTTGCACTCACTAGTTTAGCTTTCGCTCACTAGTTTAGCTTTCACTCACTAGTTTAGCTTTCACTCACTAGTTTAACTTTCACTCACTAGTTTAACTTGCACTCACTAGTTTAGCTTTCGCTCACTAGTTTAGCTTTCACTCACTAGGTTAGCTTTCACTCACTAAGTTACATTTCACTCACTAGTTTAGCTTTCACTCACTAGTTTAGCTTTGACTCACTAGTTTAGCTTTCACTCACTAGTTTAACTTTCATTCACTAGTTTAGCTTTCACTCACTAGTTTAACTTGCACTCACTAGTTTAACTTGCACTCACTAGTTTAGCTTTCGCTCACTAGTTTAGCTTTCACTCACTAGTTTAGCTTTCACTCACTAGTTTAACTTTCACTCACTAGTTTAACTTGCACTCACTAGTTTAGCTTTCGCTCACTAGTTTAGCTTTCACTCACTAGGTTAGCTTTCACTCACTAGGTTGGCTTTCACTCGCTAGGTTAGCTTTCACTCACTAGGTTGACTTTCACGCCTTTCTTTCTTTCTCTTTTCTTTCTTTCTTTCTTTCCCTCCCTTGTTTTTGATGTAACATTCACCTCCGGTTCCTTTTCACCTGTTCTGTTCCTTTTCTCCGGTTCTCCGGTTCTCCCCGCTGATTGCTGATTGCGGTGTGTTTTTCAGAGCTTCCGTACGGCTGGGAGAAAATCGACGATCCAGTTTATGGCAGTTACTATGTGGAGTAAGTTTCTGTTTCTTCTCTTTATAAATCCTCAGTGGTTCAGTAAATCTGACAAAAACAAATCAGTCATTTTTTCATTAAAATGTAAATGATTAGAATTACTGAAGTGCTTTAAGTTCTGTACTAAATTAATTCAGGTAAATACTTTACAGGGTTAAATTTCTTATTATTTTGCAAGTGCTCACAAAACTAGAAGAAAAAAGCATGTAATGTTTACATGTACTGACTGCATACTAATGTGGGGGCGTGGTTTCTGAACCTGATTTGCATATGTATTAACTGGTGTGATGTTAAGTGTTATGGATGAGCTGCGCTCAGTGTCTCTTGTATTGTGTCGGCTTTAAGGCCTAAGGCTACTGTATTATGAAATGTTTTGAAAGATCAAGTGTTTTAGTAGTTTTCTTGATTCACCCTTTTTGTGTTTCTCAGTCAGGTGTGTGTGTGTATGTGTGTGTGTGTGTGTGTAAGTAAATGCATTACCCTATGAGAGTGCTACTTCTGTAGCACTGATGATAAATGATGTGTGAAATCATTTAAGCTCTCTTGCATGAAATAAATAATTAAAGTTTGATTTGTTTTATTTGAGCAACAGTTAACCATTTATCTCAAGTTTGAGTAAAATTTACTAAGAAAAAAACCCCGCTATTTAAATGTACTTACATTTTTTTATGAGAATAATCCTTGTTCCTGTGTAAAGCTTAAGCAAAAATGCTTAGTTACATTTACTAAGATTTTCTGTGAAAATTGTTACCACTTTTATCGGTTAAATTTCACTCCAATATTTTTTTTTCTAATATTTACATTCTGAATGTCTTAGTGGAGGTTTTTAATTTATTACATCACTGAAACAGCAGCAGCTCAGCTTCTCATCTCATTCAGTTCTGTGTGTGTGTTAATTACTGTATTCTGTGGTAAGTCTTGGTGTTAATGATATTTGGGAGTAAATCTTGTTTTGATGGTGATGGTATTTGGTAGTAAATATTAGTGTTTGTTAATTTTGGTGTTTGGTGCTAAGCGTTGGTGTCTATTGAGGTTGGTGTTTGTTAATTATGGTGTTTGGTGCTAAGTGTTGGTGTCTATTGAGGTTAGTGTTTGTTAATTATGGTGTTTGGTGCTAAGTGTTGGTGTCTATTAAGGTTAGTGTTTGTTAATTATGGTGTTTGGTGCTAAGTGTTGGTGTCTATTGAGGTTAGTGTTTGTTAATTATGGTGTTTGGTGCTAAGTGTTGGTGTCTGTTGAGGTTAGTGTTTGTTAATTATGGTGTTTGGTGCTAAGCGTTGGTGTCTATTAAGGTTAGTGTTTGTTAATTATGGTGTTTGGTGCTAAGTGTTGGTGTCTATTGAGGTTAGTGTTTGTTAATTATGGTGTTTGGTGCTAAGTGTTGGTGTCTATTGAGGTTGGTGTTTGTTAATTATGGTGTTTGGTGGTAAGCGTTGGTGTGTATTGAGGTTGGTGTTTGTTAATTATGGTGTTTGGTGCTAAGTGTTGGTGTCTGTTGAGGTTGGTGTTTGTTAATTACGGTGTTTGGTGCTAAGTGTTGGTGTCTATTGAGGTTGGTGTTTGTTAATTTTGGTGTTTGGTGCTAAGCGTTGGTGTCTATTGAGGTTGGTGTTTGTTAATTTTGGTGTTTGGTGCTAAGTGTTGGTGTCTGTTGAGGTTGGTGTTTGTTAATTATGCTGTTTGGTGCTAAGCGTTGGTGTGTATTGAGGTTGGTGTTTGTTAATTTTGGTGTTTGGTGGTAAGCGTTGGTGTCTATTGAGGTTGGTGTTTGTTAATTTTGGTGTTTGGTGCTAAGTGTTGGTGTCTGTTGAGGTTGGTGTTTGTTGATGTTGGTGTTTGGTACTAAGTGTTGGTGTGTATTGAGGTTGGTGTTTGTTAATTTTGGTGTTTGGTGCTAAGCGTTGGTGTCTATTGAGGTTGGTGTTTGTTAATTTTGGTGTTTGGTGCTAAGCGTTGGTGTGTATTGAGGTTGGTGTTTGTTAATTTTGGTGTTTGGTGCTAAGTGTTGGTGTCTATTGAGGTTGGTGTTTGTTAATTATGGTGTTTGGTGCTAAGCGTTGGTGTGTATTGAGGTTGGTGTTTGTTGATGTTGGTGTTTGGTACTAAGCGTTGGTGTCTATTGAGGTTGGTGTTTGTTGATGTTGGTGTTTGGTACTAAGCGTTGGTGTGTATTGAGGTTGGTGTTTGTTAATTTTGGTGTTTGGTGCTAAGCGTTGGTGTCTATTGAGGTTGGTGTTTGTTAATTATGGTGTTTGGTGCTAAGTGTTGGTGTCTATTGAGGTTGGTGTTTGTTAATTTTGGTGTTTGGTGCTAAGCGTTGGTGTCTATTGAGGTTGGTGTTTGTTAATTTTGGTGTTTGGTGCTAAGCGTTGATATTTGTTAATGATGATATTTAGTGGTGAATATTGGTGTTTACTATTGATGGTGTTACGTATGGTGTCTTGTGGTAAGTGCTTGTTTTTGTTAATGGTGGTGTTTGGTGCTAAGTGTTGGAGTCTATTGAGGTTGGTGTTTGTTAACTTTGGTGTTTGGTGCTAAGTGTTGATATTTGTTAATGATGATATTTAGTGGTGAATATTGGTGTTTACTATTGATGGTGTTAAGTATGGTGTCTTGTGGTAAGTGCTGGTTTTTGTTAATGGTGGTGTTTGATTGTGACTGTTAGTATTTATTAATGATGCCATTTCAGTCTGTTGGCGATGGATGTGCGTATTTTTTATAGTGAAGATTGGTGTTTGATGGTATTTGGTGGTTTTGATGGTTTGGTTATGTTTGATGGAGAATGTTGGTGTTTAATGGTGTGTGTAACTGAGAATACTGTTTTGTTTAATCATGTTTATATCATGTGTGTGACTGTTTGGTGGTAAATGCTGGTGTTTGTTGGTTCTAATGCCTTTGTATGGTTTTTGATGTAGAATATTGGTGTTTAATAGTGAAGCCTGGTGTTTGTATTGATGTAAAATATTAGTATTTTGCTAGTAATGCTGTTTTTTAAAATTGTGTTTGATGGTAAAAAGTTGATTTTTGAAGGTATTTGAAGTTGTTCAATGGTGAATGCCAGTGTTAGAGAAGATCAGTGTTTGATGGAGAGTGAAGGTGTAGTGCTAGAGAATGATGTAGAGAATTTTGTTTTTTGTTGGGTAATTATGGTGTTTGATGATAAATGATAGGTGATGGATGTTGGTATTTGATGGTATATGTTGGTTATAATAGGTTTGGTTGTGTTTTTGATGGTGTTGGTGTGTAATTGGGAATATTGGTGTTTTATTATGCTTGATGATAAATGGTGTTTTATTATATTGGCTTTTGATGGTATTTGAGTATTATACTGGTATTTATACTTTAGTGGTGAATAATGGTGTTCGTCAGTGTTTGTGTTTGTGTCTGACAGTGTTTGATAATGAATGCTGGAGTTTGGTGGTGAATGCTGATGTTTGATGGTGTTTGATGGTTCGAATAGCTTTGGATGTTTTAGACGTAGCATTTTGGTGTTAGATAGTTATCACTTTTCTGAGGTGAATGGTGGTGATTTATGGTGAATATTGTTTTTTATGGTCAATATTGGGATTTAATTGTATTCAATAGTGAATGCTGGTGTTCTGTGGTGAATGTTGGTGTTTAATTGTGTTTGATGGTGAATGTTTGTCATGTTGGTTTTTGAAGGTATTTGAAGGTATGCATTGGTCAATGTCCGTGATTGATAGAGACTTATGTTTGAAGTTGAATGCTGGTGTTTGAATGTGAATGTTGGTGTTTGAAGCTGAATGCTGGTGTTTGAATGTGAATGTTGGTATTCGGAGGTGAGTGTTGGTGTTTGAAGATGAATGCTGGTGTTTGAATGTGAATGTTGGTATTCGGAGGTGAGTGTTGGTATTCGGAGGTGAGTGTTGGTATTCGGAGGTGAGTGTTTGTGTTTGAAGATGAATGCTGGTGTTTGGATGTAAATGTTGGTGTTTGAAGGTGAATGCTGGTGTTTGAAGATGAATGTTGGTATTCGGAGGTGAGTGTTGGTGTTTGAAGATGAATGCTGGTGTTTGGATGTAAATGTTGGTGTTTGAAGGTGAATGCTGGTGTTTGTTGGGGTAAATGTGAGTGTTTGAGAGTGTATTAGGTTTAAAACACTTAAGATTTCAGCATTAGTATTTTCTGTACTGTCTTTTTTCCTGTGCTTAGATGATGTGTGGGAGTCTGAGAGAACTCCATCTGCTCTGAAATCCTGTAATATACTGTAAATTTCTGTCCTGCAGCCATAATACGAGAGGCATCTAATCTGCATGAATCTGTTTATTAGGTAACAGAGTGCGCGCGAGAGAGAAATCCATTATATATGTAATAATCTTCCTCACGTCTAACTTCAGTCAGAGCTACAGTCTGCTCCCAGACTGAGAACACTGACGGTTCCTGCCAACTTCTTCTCCTCTGCTTCATTTTCACTCGGGTTTCTGGCACAGTATCAGCGCTAATGTCTCAGAGAGGAACTCGAAGACAAATCTGATCAGCAGCAGCATTTAGATTTTAAGGTCCTGGAGTTTATTGGGGAGTGTTGGTGTTTGATGGTGAGTCTTGATGTTTGTTAATTATGGTGTTTATTTGGGAGTGCTAATTTTGTTCATTATGTTGTTTGGTGGAGACTGTTGGTGTTTGTAAATGATGGTCTTTGGTGTTGGCTGTTCATGTTTGATGGTCAGTGCTAGGGTTTGATAATGATGGTGTTTGGTGGGGAATGTCAAATGTGGTTGTTAGTACAGTAGTGATGATTAGTTAATGACGGTGTTTGGTGGTGACTATTGGTGTTTGTTAATGATGGTGTTTGGTGGTGATTGTTGTTGTTATTTAATTATTTTAGTGATGAATGTTGGTGTTTGTTCATAATGGTGTTTGGTGGTGATTGTAGTTATTTAATTATGATTTTCAGTGATGAATGTTGGTGTTTGTTAATGATGGTGTTTGGTGGTGATTGTGGTTATTTAATTATTTTAGTGATGAATGTTGGTGTTTGTTAATAATGGTGTTTGGTGGTGATTGTAGTTATTTAATTATGATTTTCAGTGATGAATGTTGGTGTTTGTTAATAATGGTGTTTGGCGGTGGCTAGGGTTTGATAATGATGGTGTTTGGTGGGGAATGTCAAATGTGGTTGTTAGTACAGTAGTGATGATTAGTTAATGACGGTGTTTGGTGGTGACTATTGGTGTTTGTTAATGATGGTGTTTGGTGGTGATTGTTGTTGTTATTTAATTATTTTAGTGATGAATGTTGGTGTTTGTTAAAATGGTGTTTGGCGGTGATTGTGGTTATTTAATTATGATTTTCAGTGATGAATGTTGGTGTTTGTTAATGATGGTGTTTGGCGGTGATTGTGGTTATTTAATTATGATTTCCAGTGACGAATGTTGGTGTGTGTTAATGATGGTATTTGATGTTATTTAATTGTGGTGTTTGATGGTGGTGATTGTTGGTGTTATTTAATTGTAGTGTTTGTGTTTGTTAATTATGGTGCTTAGTGGTGAATGTTGGTGTGTGTTAATGATGGTGTTTGGTGGAGGCTTTTGTATTTTAATGTTTGGTGGTGATTGCCATTGTTATCTAACGGTGGGGTTGGCGTTAGTTCATTCTTGTTTTTATTGATATATGTTGGTGTTTATTATCTATGGTGCTTAGTGTTGAATGCTGGTGTTTATTAATGATGGTGTTTGCTGGGGGCTGTTGCTGTATGTTAATTGTAGTGTTTGGTGGTGAATGTTAGTGTGTGTTAATGATAATATTTGATGGTGAATGTTGCTGTTTGGTGACCTTTGGAAAACAGGAAGTAAACAGGACGGTTATATGATAGATGGAGAACCCCTGTCTGATTGTTCTGTCCTTACTCGGGGTTCTGTCGTGTTTAATAAGGAACCAATCTCTCACTATCTTTTTTATTGTCTCTACTGTAATTGGACGCCTCTGCATGTACGTGTCAGAGGCCCGTAACCTGTTAGAATCCATCAAAAGGTCATCAGAAGGCGTTTAATTAGTCAAATGGCACATTAGGCGATGCTCTGCGTTGGATTTGTGCTCTGAAGTCTCTGATCTGAGGTCATTCATCAAATTTATGTGATGATGTAAGTCGATTAATTAGTGATTATGTAGAGGTCAGTGTGTGATTGGTTGAAATCAAATTTTCATTAATTGGTCATTAGGTCTTTAGTGTTGATTCTTTTTTAGCAGCTTTTCTTTTTCAGCACCACAGATTGAGCTGTTCTCTACTGTATCTGCCTCAGAGTCGTTCTCTTTTAATCTGCACAGAAAAATAAATATTAGCCAACATTTGGTGCCTTTTGGGAATTTACTGGCTGCAGGTGGATTTACACGCCAGAACTTATCAATACTCAACCTGTCTCTGCGTTTTCCTCCCTCCCTCTCTCTCTCTCTCTCTCTCACTCTCTCTCTCACTCTTTCTCTCTCTCTCGCTGTCTCTTTCAGTCATATAAACAGGAGGACTCAGTTTGAGAACCCAGTTCTAGAGGCTAAGAGGAGACTGCAGATGCAAAGCCAAGGTCTTTCCTCGCTTCCCCTGCCTGCAATATACAGAGGTACATTAATCTGTAATACACACACACACACACACACACACACACATACACACTGTTACATTACTCTCCACAATACACACATACACACAGTTACATTCGTCTCCACTATACACACATACACACAGTTACATTCCTCTTCACTATAAACACATACACACTGTTACATTACTCTCCACTACACACACATACTCACTGTTACATTACTCTCCACTACACACACATACACACAGTTACATTACTCTCCACTATAAACACATACACAATGTTACATTACTCTCCACTATAAACACATACACACTGTTACATTACTCTCCACTATACACACACACACACACACACACACTGTTACATTACTCTCCACTACACACACATACACACAGTTACATTACTCTCCACTACACACACATACACACAGTTACATTACTCTCCACTACACACACATACACACAGTTACATTATTGTCCACTACACACACATACACACAGTTACATTACTCTCCACTACACACACATACACACAGTTACATTACTCTCCACTACACACACATACACACAGTTACATTACTCTCCACTACACACACATACACACAGTTACATTACTCTCCACAATACACACATACTCACAATTACATTACTCTCCACTATAAACACATACACACAGTTACATTACTCTCCACTATAAACACATACACACAGTTACATTACTCTCCACTACACACACATACACACAGTTACATTACTCTCCACTACACACACATACACACAGTTACATTACTCTCCACTATAAACACATACACACAGTTACATTACTCTCCACTACACACACATACACACAGTTACATTACTCTCCACTACACACACATACACACAGTTACATTACTCTCCACTACACACACATACTCACAATTACATTACTCTCCACTATAAACACATACACACAGTTACATTACTCTCCACTATAAACACACACTCACAGTTACATTACTCTCCACTACACACACATACACACTGTTACATTACTCTCCACTACACACACATACTCACAATTACATTACTCTCCACTACACACACATACACACAGTTACATTACTCTCCACTACACACACATACACACAGTTACATTACTCTCCACAATACACACATACTCACAATTACATTACTCTCCACTACACATACATACTCACAATTACATTACTCTCCACTATAAACACATACTCACAGTTACATTACTCTCCACTATACACACACTCACAGTTACATTACTCTCCACTATAAACACATACACACAGTTACATTACTCTCCACTATACACACACTCACAGTTACATTACTCTCCACAATACACACATACACACTGTTACATTACTCTCCACTACACACACATACTCACAGTTACATTACTCTCCACTACACACACATACACCCAGTTACATTACTCTCCACTATAAACACACTCACAGTTACATTACTCTCCACTATAAACACATACACACAGTTACATTACTCTCCACTATACACACACTCACAGTTACATTACTCTCCACAATACACACATACACACTGTTACATTACTCTCCACTACACACACATACTCACAGTTACATTACTCTCCACTACACACACATACACACAGTTACATTACTCTCCACTACACACACATACACACAGTTACATTACTCTCCACTACACACACATACACACAGTTACATTACTCTCCACTACACACACATACACACAGTTACATTACTCTCCACAATACACACATACTCACAATTACATTACTCTCCACTATAAACACATACACACAGTTACATTACTCTCCACTACACACACATACACACAGTTACATTACTCTCCACTACACACACATACTCACAATTACATTACTCTCCACTATAAACACATACACACAGTTACATTACTCTCCACTATAAACACACACTCACAGTTACATTACTCTCCACTACACACACATACACACTGTTACATTACTCTCCACTACACACACATACTCACAGTTACATTACTCTCCACTACACACACATACACACAGTTACATTACTCTCCACTACACACACATACACACAGTTACATTACTCTCCACTACACACACATACACACAGTTACATTACTCTCCACAATACACACATACTCACAATTACATTACTCTCCACTACACATACATACTCACAATTACATTACTCTCCACTACACACACATACACACTGTTACATTACTCTCCACTATAAACACATACTCACAGTTACATTACTCTCCACTATACACACACTCACAATTACATTACTCTCCACTATAAACACATACACACAGTTACATTACTCTCCACTATACACACACTCACAGTTACATTACTCTCCACAATACACACATACACACTGTTACATTACTCTCCACTACACACACATACTCACAGTTACATTACTCTCCACTACACACACATACACACAGTTACATTACTCTCCACTACACACACATACACACAGTTACATTACTTTCCACTATAAACACATACTCACAGTTACATTACTCTCCACTATAAACACATACACACAGTTACATTACTCTCCACTACACACACATACACACAGTTACATTACTTTCCACTATAAACACATACTCACAGTTACATTACTCTGCACTACACACACATACACACAGTTACATTACTCTCCACTACACACACATACACACAGTTACATTACTCTCCACAACACACACATACACACTGTTACATTACTCTCCACTACACACACATACACACAGTTACATTACTCTCCACTACACACACATACACACAGTTACATTACTCTCCACAATACACACATACACACAGTTACATTACTCTCCACTACACACACATACACACAGTTACATTACTCTCCACTACACACACATACTCACAATTACATTACTCTCCACTACACACACATACTCACACTTACATTACTCTCCACTATAAACACATACACACAGTTACATTACTCTCCACTACAAACACATACACACTGTTACATTACTCTCCACTACACACACATACACACAGTTACATTACTCTCCACTATAAACACATACACACAGTTACATTACTCTCCACTATAAACACATACACACTGTTACATTACTCTCCACTATAAACACATACACACAGTTACATTACTCTGCATTATAAACCATATAAAGACCATTATCATTTATCATCCAAACACCCAGTTCACAATATAGTTCCTGTGTAGTATTTATGGTCAAGAGTATGATTTAGGAGATATTATATTCATAAACACTTCAGTAAATGGTATTTACTGTGGTATTTAGTGAACAGAGGTGTTTGGTTTCCTCCTGGTTATTCCTGCACTTCCACTGCCTGGATGATCTGAGCGTGTTCTCTCCGTTTGAAACAGTGGATGAGGGTGTGTCCTTCGCCACTCTGCCCCGGGCGAGGCTGGCGTATGTGGGCCCGGCTCCTGAGCGCTCTCACAGCCTCACTGACCTGCCCGAGGCCCCCCTGAGCCGGCCCGGAGCATTCAGACCGCACGGTACGTCCTCGTTATAGCGCCCCCTGCTGCGCTGGAGGAATGCGTGCCTGCTGCAGGAGCCGAGATGCTTCCTAGTTCCCTCAGATTCGCTCGGCCTGGCTTCTTCCACTATACCCTTCAGTTCCTCTTAGTGACTTGGATATGCTTTCCTCATTTAATTCATGCCTGGGTTATTATTTCAATCATTCTGTCATCTTTTGCACAAAGGTTCTCCAGATTTTTTGTGTAAATTATCGTGATTATTTTAAGGTGCACTCTAGTTCCAGACAGTGTTGTCAGATTTTAAAGATAAGGGCCAATTGACTGATTGATACCAGGCCCCGCTCACACTCACTTACTATTGTTAAGTAGGTCAAGCTTATTATCTTAAAAAATGGAAGCTGGAGTTACTACTACTACATACAGTATGTTATACCAGTCAGATCTGGAGATCCAGAAAATTTTTGGGTAGATGCTGACAGCAAGGCCTCATCAACAATGAATGCTACTGCTGTTAGCTTGAGCTAGGCTAGTTAACTTTAACCAACTTTAGCTTTGGAAATGGGTAAAAATTGTTACAGTATAAAGAGATTTTAATACAAGGTGCTTTTCCATCAGCATTAAAACTACACATAGCATTTTATGGCATGATAAATTAGACTTAAAACTGTTATTTGTGCAAAAAAATGACTGAATCTTCCCTTTTTAGGATTCGCATGTGCCCTTTGCACTCTGATTTTTTACATTTCTGAATGAAAGCATGGACTTGGAGACAGATCCAGAAAGAAATATGGAAATGAAAAACCTGCTAATTACATTATGTGAGGATGTAATGGAGCAGTGAGAGGCCTCTGCTAATCAGCGTCATGACGTTCTGTGTGTTCTTCTCCGTTGTGGCCTGCTTTTGGTCCTGTGAAAGGGAGGAGAATGGAAAGGAGAATTTTCGCTCCCTTCATGCCTCCTCTGTGCACTTTTCTTGCTTCAGTTATGAGTGTGTCGGAGAAATGAGGTAGAAATTCAGGCAACGAAACTCATACTGGAGCAACAAGAAGCAAGATGCGTCACAGCTGTGTGTGTGTGTGTGTATAAACCAGCGTGTGTGTGTGTGTTCTCACTGTTGATTTGTGTTCTTTAAGTGCAACTCATAATGTTGCTCTAGATGGAAGCATTTGATTATAATTTCTTTATTGTTGATGGTGTGTGTGTGTGTGTGTGTGTGTGTGTGTGTGTGTGTGTGTGTGTGTAGAGAAGCCCCTGTTCACGCGAGACCCCACACAGCTGAAGGGCAGGTTCCTCTCAATGACACTGCAGAAAAGCACCATGGGATTCGGCTTCACAATCATCGGCGGAGATGAGCCAGACGAGTTCCTGCAGGTGAAGAGCGTGATTCCAGACGGTCCTGCTGCACAGGACGGCAAGATGGCTACAGGTATACACACACACACACACACACACACACACACACACACACACACACACTGGTTTATACACACACACCTCTTATTATCTTCCAGCGTCCTTCAATTTGCCATGTTCCAGGTGTCTCCCAGTCATAGAAGGTGGAGCTTAAGTTACATTTGAGCTGTCAGTCATATGACATCACCAGTTTACCTGACCCCTGTTTTTAATTACAAAACTAATAGTTAAGCCTCATTTATACTGCCTTT
Source organism: Pangasianodon hypophthalmus (assembly GCF_027358585.1). Lineage (NCBI taxonomy): Eukaryota > Metazoa > Chordata > Actinopteri > Siluriformes > Pangasiidae > Pangasianodon > Pangasianodon hypophthalmus. The sequence goes on from NC_069727.1 coordinate 2,206,489, forward strand.
GACAAACTATAAACAGCGGAAATCACGGCCAGAAGTAATGTATTTTGGTTACATTTAAACAAACAAATAAATACATACTGCTAGAAGTGAGTTCATTTTGTATTTTAAATCCCATGTTCATATGGGCTACATATTTTAATACAGTTGTACACAGCCTGTGCTTAGCCAGCTTGTAGGTGTAAAATACCCGAGCACACGCTGAGTGTGAAATGCCCAACACACACACACACACACACACACACACTCTGGCTCATGTAGATCATCGTCAGCTCTGGCTGTAAGTCCAGTTTGTTCCTCTGGGCCCCCGTCGTGTTTCTGTTTGTTTGCACCTGTGTGTGCTATTAAGAGCTCACTAGCTGCCTAATGAGCTGTTTAGGTGCATCATGGGAAAGCAGGCGTGAGAGAGAGAGAGCGGACAACCTGCAGCACTGGCTTTTGTCCCTGTGTGTGACAGTCGGCTCTCTACATCTCTTTCACAGCTCTGAGATCTGACCAGCTCACGTATCCAAAGATGTTTAACTGTTCATTTCCATCATTCCCGGTCGGACTTTAGAGCAGAAATTATTATGAATTATTATTATGACATTATGAAACAAAGGCGATTCTTTTAACTAGATTAAATTAATGGCTTCAAATATGATTGGAATAATTGACTTAATTATTTAACAGCAGCACTTGCTTTGAGCACTGTGCCCGTCGTTGTATATCACACATTATCTGTTTAATCACTTTTATTAAATTAATGCTTTAAAGTCTCAGAAAATACAGTGTAAAATATTCCAGATGTTTGTGATGCTCTACCACATGGGTGTCTATCAAATATACAGAAAAAGTGAGACAGAAATGTGACAAAACACTCAAACAGCAGCTGAATCATTGAATCTGAGTTATCCTAACAGGCGTGGCCTAATATTCTAATGAGCAGCTTGATTGACATCCCACTGTCCAATATAATATAAAATACTAGAGTGTTATAGTATTAAACATTCAACAAAACAATACAAGATCATTGCTTAAGCAGTAGTTGAACTGTTCTGGTGGGTGTGGCCAAATATTCTAATGAGCACACTTCGTGTTTGATTGACAGCTCTCTGGCTGAGACCCCGCCTCATGCAATTAAACATGACATCAAAGAATCGGGATTCAGATGCCCAGTGTGGTGTTGAGGTGTTTGTGCCAAGTCCAGTGTGGTGTTTAGGGTGTTGTACAATGTTCAATGTGGTGTTTGGCTGTTTGTGCACTGCCCAGTGTGGTGTTTGGGTGTTTGTGCACTGCCCAGTGTGGTGTTTGGGTGTTTGTGCACTGCCCAGTGTGGTGTTTGGCTGTTTGTATCATGTCCAGTGAGGTGTTTGGGTGTGGTGGGTTGTACAGTGTCCACTCTGGTGTTTGAGTGTTTGTGCACTGCCCAGTGTGGTGTTGAGGTATTTGTACAATGTCCAGTGTGGTGTTGAGGTGTTTGTACAATGTCCAGTGTGGTGTTGAGGTGTTTGTACCATGTCCAGTGTGGTGTTGAAGTGTTCGTTTAATGTCCAGTGTGGTGTTGAAGTGTTCGTTTAATGTCCAGTGTGGTGTTGATGTGTTTGTACAATGTCCAGTGTGGTGTTGAGGTGTTTGTGCACTGCCCAGTGTGGTGTTGAGGTATTTGTACAATGTCCAGTGTGGTGTTGAGGTGTTTGTACAATGTCCAGTGTGGTGTTGAGGTGTTTGTACCATGTCCAGTGTGGTGTTGAAGTGTTCGTTTAATGTCCAGTGTGGTGTTGAAGTGTTCGTTTAATGTCCAGTGTGGTGTTGATGTGTTTGTACAATGTCCAGTGTGGTGTTGAGGTGTTTGTTTTAATGTCCAGTGTGGTGTTGAGGTGTTTGTACAATGTCCAGTGTGGTGTTGATGTGTTTGTACAATGTCCAGTGTGGTGTTGAGGTGTTTGTTTTAATGTCCAGTGTGGTGTTGAGGTGTTTGTACAATGTCCAGTGTGGTGTTGAGGTGTTTGTTTAATGTCCAGTGTGGTGTTGAGGTGTTTGTTTAATGTCCAGTGTGGTGTTGAGGTGTTTGTACCATGTCCAGTGTGGTGTTGAGGTGTTTGTTTAATGTCCAGTGTGGTGTTGAGGTGTTTGTACCATGTCCAGTGTGGTGTTGAGGTGTTTGTTTAATGTCCAGTGTGGTGTTGAGGTGTTTGTACAATGTCCAGTGTGGTGTTGAGGTGTTTGTTTTAATGTCCAGTGTGGTGTTGAGGTGTTTGTACAATGTCCAGTGTGGTGTTGAGGTGTTTGTTTAATGTCCAGTGTGGTGTTGAGGTGTTTGTTTAATGTCCAGTGTGGTGTTGAGGTGTATGTACCATGTCCAGTGTGGTGTTGAGGTGTTTGCACCATGTCCAGTGTGGTGTTGAGGTGTTTGTTTAATGTCCAGTGTGGTGTTGAGGTGTTTGTTTAATGTCCAGTGTGGTGTTGAGGTGTTTGTACCATGTCCAGTGTGGTGTTGAGGTGTTTGTACCATGTCCAGTGTGGTGTTGAGGTGTTTGTACAATGCCCAGTGTGGTGTTGAGGTGTTTGTACCATGTCCAGTGTGGTGTTGAGGTGTTTGTACCATGTCCAGTGTGGTGTTGAGGTGTTTGTACCATGTCCAGTGTGGTGTTGAGGTGTTTGTTTAATGTCCAGTGTAGTGTTTACACATTTGGTGCTCCTGCTGCCAGTTTGGCTTTATGTAAACACATGGCTTTGGCCTTATATAAACACACATGACAGGATGGAGGAGAGATGATAGATGATATTAGAGCTAAATTACACAGGAAATTGAATGTGTGTATCTCGCACTTTGTGGATTTGAATTATTATTTTTTCTTTATGAACATCCACATCATGTTGAACTAGTGAAATTGGCTCTGTCAGCTCTGGGATTAACAGATACAGTGATTAATGATGGTATTTAGTGTATTTATTTGCTGTGTTATGGTCGCTAGGGCTTTTACAGTAACTGTAATAATCATAAACACGAAAGAGATAAACAATAAACAATACAAATTAAACCTGTTTTGTGATACAGTATTATAAAAACAGCTTTATTTCCATAGCTAGTTACATTTTAGGAGTAAAAGGCAACCTCTCCTTCACTGGGACTGACATGTACAGAGGCCATGCCTCCTTCATTGAGCATGAAAGACAGAAGAGCCACACCCCTACACTGAGACTGACAGACACAAAGGCCACGCCTCCTTCACCAAGACTGACAGATACAGATGCCACACCCCTACACTGAGACTGACAGACACAAAGGCTGAGCCTCTTACACTGGGACTCACAGAAGAAAAATGCTTTAAAGTAAAAAGTAATAATGTTTCACTTTTATTTATGTTGTATTAAAATTGAACATACCATGTTGTAGTGGAAAAGGGGGGTGAGATCATTTCCGGCTCCTAAACTATTTGACAGGTTTTTTTTCCGGAGGCTGAAAGGGAACAGGAGGGTTGTTTAGATGTCATTTGTTTTCCATGATGGCGTGATGTTATTGATCAAGCCACTGGGGCTCGAAGGCAAATGCCGATCATGTTTAACGAGACTAATTAAAATTCCTGAACATCACACAACAGCCGTGAGGGGTGAGATTCTTCGATGGAAGTGTTTCATATTGTATTAAATCACACACACACACTCGGCTCTGAGGGCAGACTTTTGAATCCTCCTCTCTGCTTCCTGCTGTTTTACATAATAATGGACAATCTAATTGGCACTATCTTGGAATTCAGTGAGGGATACTAAAGCTTCAGTCTTTATACTAGTCTTTGTACAAGTCCCTGGTAATTAGCTGTTACAATAGTAATGATAAGGTAATATACATATTATAGGAATTTTCTTCTCGGCTTTTTTTTCCTTGAAATGCTGCAACTTCATTATTTATGTCTCTTTATGTTTTAGGCGATGTGATTGTCTACATAAATGAGGTGTGTGTTCTTGGTACGACTCACGCGGACGTGGTGAAGCTATTTCAGTCGGTGCCCATCGGGCAGAGCGTGACCCTGGCACTTTGCCGTGGATATCCATTACCCTACGATGCCGAGGATTCGGGACACACCATGATCTCTCCTCTGGGCCTTATAGGAGATCGCCCCCTGCTGCTTAATGGCCGCAACTGCACCACGTATGACACGTATATGGAGTACTTAAGCCGCACTGCGCACTTCCTGGATGATGGCGTCTCGGTGGCGTCGTCGGGGACGGAGTTAATCGCTGTCACCATCGTGAAAGGGCCGGACGGGTTTGGCTTCACGGTAGCAGACAGCGATGGAGGTCAGAGGGTGAAGCAGGTGCTAGAGCCTCAGCGCTGCCCAGGTCTGTGTGAAGGAGACCTGATCGTGGAGATCAACCAGCGGCCAGCCCTCACGCTTTCTCACACACGGGTGGTGGAATTGCTGAAGGAGTGTGCAGTCGGAGCCGAGGCCACCCTGCTTGTACAGAGGGAGAGAGGTAAGAGAAAAGTGCTGAACTCAAGAAGGCTATGGTTGGATTGTGTTGTCTTAAAGCTCAACTTGCTGCTAAAGTTTGGCTTACTGTCTTAAATTGTAATCAGAATGCTGATTATACCAAAGCGCTCACTACACGCATGCCAATGTGTGTTTGTGCAAAGTTATCCTGCTTCAGAAATCAAGATTGATTGGTCGGTTGGTCCTGGTTGCTCCTGATAATTCGCTGAGTCATACCCTCTGAAAGCCTCAAGTCATGTTTCAGACATGACCACTGTTTAATATTCCTCAAACATCACAGTGCCATGATTAGCAGAGGCACAAAGCCTGTAAAAATAGATACCGACCCACACACTGGTCATTTTGATGGTGTATTAATATCTTTCAGTTTTGTTTCCTCAGCTATCTGTAATTCAAAGACACATCCATGTCCAAAGTACAGTGTTTACTGTAGATAGAATTGTAAAGACGTTTTATTTCAGTGACATTTTCTAAACTATTTTTATAACCATGAAGTAAGTGCTTCAGAAACTTAAATGTATACATGACTGTAATTACTCTTTGTTCGTCCTCGTATTTATGGCTCTGGCTCTTTTTCCATCCCAGTCTTAAGGGTTTTAACTCTCGATTAATACAATTGCTTAGGACGCTAAATCCCAGTCTTTAGAGCTTTTGGATAGTCCTGGTCTTTCCAGTTATATCCAGCAATCAAGGCTCTAATTCCTTTTTATTTTCAGTCTTTTTGACACTAGGTTAGTAGCATCTTTAGGGCTCTTATACTTGGTTAGTGCCAGAGTTTAAGGTTTTAATTCTAGGTTATTCACAATCTTTAAAGATTTAACCCTTGGTTAGTCCCAGTCCTCAAGGCTCCAAGTGTTGTTTAATCCTTGTGTTTAGGGCTTTACTCTTGCCTACTCCAGTATTTTAGAGCTCTGACTCTTGGACAGTCCTAATATTTAAGGATTATTTCATGGCTAGGCCCAGTATTCAAGGTTTCAGATCTTGATTGCATTTACAGTTCCCAGTTTTAACTCTTATTTAGTTCCAAATTTTAAAGCTTTAATTCATGGCCAGTCCCAGTCCTTAGGACTTTAAGTCTTATTCACATTCATGGTTAGACTTTAGGGTTCTGGTTCTTTGTTAGCCCGATTCTCATGGAGTCTTATTCTTGGTCGCTCCCAGTCCCAAGAGCTTTAACTGATTAGTCCCAGTCTTTATGGTGCTACCTTTTGGTTAGTTGGTAAGTTTCTAATATTTCATTCTAGTCAGTCCCATTCTTTAATTTTCTTTGCCAATCCCAATTATTAGGGCACTAACTCTTGATTCCTCTCAGGTTTTAAGGTCCCCACTCATAGCGAGTTCTATTCTTTAGAGCTCTGACAATCAGTGAGTTCCAGCCTTTAGAGTTAGAACACTTGGTTAGTCCTAGTCTTTATAACTCTGACACTTGGCCAGTCCTAGTCTTTATAGCTCTGATGCTTGGTTAGTCCCAGTCTTTATAGCTCTGACATGGCTAGTCCCAGTCTTTATAGCTCTGATGCTTGGTTAGTCCCAGTCTTTATAGCTCTGATGCTTGGTTAGTCCCAGTCTTTATGGCTCTGATGCTTGGTTAGTCCCAGTCTTTATGGCTCTGATGCTTGGTTAGTCCCAGTCTTTATAGCTCTGACACGGCTAATCGTAGTCCTTATGGCTCTGACACTTGGTTAGTCCCAGTCTTTATGGCTCTGATGCTTGGTTAGTCCCAGTCTTTATAGCTCTGATGCTTGGTTAGTCCCAGTCTTTATAGCTCTGATGCTTGGTTAGTCCCAGTCTTTATAGCTCTGACACGGCTAATCGTAGTCCTTATGGCTCTGACACTTGGTTAGTCCCAGTCTTTATGGCTCTGATGCTTGGTTAGTCCCAGTCTTTATAGCTCTGATGCTTGGTTAGTCCCAGTCTTTATAGCTCTGATGCTTGGTTAGTCCCAGTCTTTATAGCTCTGACACGGCTAATCGTAGTCCTTATGGCTCTGACACTTGGTTAGTCCCAGTCTTTATGGCTCTGATGCTTGCTTAGTCCCAGTCTTTATAGCTCTGATGCTTGGTTAGTCCCAGTCTTTATAGCTCTGATGCTTGGTTAGTCCCAGTCTTTATGGCTCTGATGCTTGGTTAGTCCCAGTCTTTATAGCTCTGATGCTTGGTTAGTCCCAGTCTTTATGGCTCTGATGCTTGGTTAGTCCCAGTCTTTATGGCTCTGATGCTTGGTTAGTCCCAGTCTTTATGGCTCTGATGCTTGGTTAGTCCCAGTCTTTATAGCTCTGATGCTTGGTTAGTCCCAGTCTTTATGGCTCTGATGCTTGGTTAGTCCCAGTCTTTATAGCTCTGACACGGCTAATCATAGTCCTTATGGCTCTGACACTTGGTTAGTCCCAGTCTTTATGGCTCTGACACTTGGTTAGTCCCAGTCTTTATGCCTCTGCCTCATGGCTAGTCACAATCTTTATGGCTTTAAATTTTGGGGAATCTCAGTCTTCAGGGTTTAGTCTTTGGGTTAGATTCAGTCTTTGGGTCTCTGAATCTTGGGTAGTTCCCATGGTTAGGGCTCTGATTGCCTAGGGCTAGATTTAAGGCACATACTTTGAGTTAGTCCCAGTCTTTAGTTCTGTTTATCTGGATTAGCACTTGTCTTCAGGTCACAGTGTTAAGGCTATCTGAGAGAGGAAGCTCCAGATAAGATAGTGGGTGGGTTGTGAGGGATAAGTCATGATTTCAAATTTCTTCCTGATCCTAGGAGTGGAGCTAGTGATAATCTGAATTTCTTAAGATGTCACAGGGAGAGCGTGTTCTCTTGAGTCACCTTCATATGACAAAACTCATTCTTCATTCTGTTTAAACTGCTGAGATTTGTCAGAATTTGCAAAGGAAGCGCAGCAGGAATGTCAGCGATTGATCAACAAAGTCAGCTCACATAAAATAAAAATCATGTCATTTGTTGGCATGCTTATTTTATGAGTGATGGTGTTAATAAGTACAAACTCCTGAGAGAGAGAGCTGACATTTTACTTAAAATTGAGTTCAATAATCATGCCCTTTTCATGGATAATTAATTGCAGAGAACAAAAATGATCTATATTAACAATCTATGTGTGTCATTCTCAGTGAAGGAGACGTGGCATCTATACCTGTTAGTCCAAGTAAAGTACGTGAGGCGTCTGTACCTGTAAGCCTAAATAAAGGAGGTGTGGCCTCTTTATCTGCTGGTCTCAGTGAAGGAGGCGTGGCCTCTGTGTGTGTCCTGTCAGTCTCAGTGAAGGAGGCGTGGCCTCTGTGTGTGTCCTGTCAGTCTCAGTGAAGGAGGTGTGGCCTCTGTGCCCATCAGTCCTAATGAAGGAGGCGTGGCCAATGTGTTTGTTCTGTCAACTCAGTGAAGGAGGCATGGCCTTTGTGCCTGTTAGCCTTTTTTTGTTTTGTTTTGTGTGTGTGCGTGTGTGTGTGTGTGTGTGTGTGTGTGCACACTAGTAATTTGTTGGTGCTCTGTCTTTGATGGACACTTTAAACAGAGTTTAAATCTCCTCTTAACCAGATGCTGATCCAGCATAACCTCTGTCCTTCAGCAGTGACCATCTGATTTAAGAGAGAGATGAGAAAAAAAGTGTGTGTGTGAGACAGAGAGAGAGAGAGAGAGAGAGAGAGAGAAGGAGAGAGAGAGAGGGTTAGAAACTCAGAGAAGATGAGAATGATGAGAGATGATCAGAAAGCAAGAGCAGGTAAGAAAGAGGGAGAAAATGGGTGTGAAGGAAAGGAATGAGAATCGATGTGTGTGTGTGTGTGTGTGTGTGTGTGTTAGAGCACCATAGGCCAGAAGATAATGAGAGGACATGAGTGTTAATCCTTCCTGATTAGAAGGCTGGCTCAGAACACTCCTACCACCCACCCACCCACATACACACACACACACACACACACACTCTACATTACACATTTGTATACCAAAATGTACGCTAGCACTTATATAATAATAATAATAATAATAATAATAATAATAATAATTTAAATAATGTTTTAAACCTGTACAGTACCTTCAAACAAACTCAAAAATAATCTTTAAAAAAAGTTTTTAAAAATAACGATTATTTATGGTCTGTTGAACGTTCTTGGTTTGTGTTTCGTTCTTATATGTTTAATATACATACACACAGTTAAAACTAACAGAACCACACTGACGTTCTCCTGAGCGTAGTGTGTGTGCGTGTGTGTGTGTGTGTGTGTGTGTGTTTGAGTGACAGGCTCTGTGTACACAGCCTTGATGTTCTAGCAGTGTGTAGCGAGACTCTGACGTGTTAGAGTAGCATCTGCCAACGTGCTAAGCTTTGACATGCTAACAGACTGTCCTGTGGTAGTAGTGTGTGAATGTTCCATCTGTTGGTGTGTGAAGCCGTGACTGGCGTATGAGCTGAGAGAAAGGTCAACACACACACACACACTCACATTCACACACGCACACACACACATACACACACATACACACACACATACACTGACTAACTCAGTCTGGAACTGCAGCATCGAGTTCTGCAGAGATCTCGGTCAGCTCTGAAGAAAACACTGCAGTTACACTTCCATTACACTACTATACAAACCCAGAGTTATTAAACTGTGGTTCTCTATCTTCTCCAGGTTCTAGCTTTAGTTCTCTATCTTCTCCAGGTTCTAGCTTTAGTTCCATATCTTCTCCAGGTTCTAGCTTTAGTTCCATATCTTCTCCAGGTTCTAGCTTTAGTTCTTTATCTTCTCCAGGTTCTAGCTTTAGTTCTCTATCTTCTCCAGGTTCTAGCTTTAGTTCTCTATCTTCTCCAGGTTCTAGCTTTAGTTCTTTATCTTCTCCAGGTTCTAGCTTTAGTTTTTTTATCTTCTCCAGGTTCTAGCTTTAGTTCTTTATCTTCTCCAGGTTCTAGCTTTAGTTCTTTATCTTCTCCAGGTTCTAGCTTTAGTTATTTATCTTCTCCAGGTTCTAGCTTTAGTTATTTATCTTCTTCAGGTTCTAGCTTTAGTTCTTTATCTTCTCCAGGTTCTAGCTTTAGTTATTTATCTTCTTCAGGTTCTAGCTTTAGTTCCATATCTTCTCCAGGTTCTAGCTTTAGTTCTTGATCTGTTCCACATTCAACCTTTGTTCTTTCTCTGTTCCTGGTTCCAGCTTTATTTCTTTATCTGCTCCAGACTCTAGCTTTAGGTTCTAGCTGTAGTTTTTTGTTGCGTCCAGGTTCTCTATCAGTGTAGTTCTCTATCAGGTTCAAGTCCTCTCTCTAGGTTCTAGCTCATCTGGCCCAGGGTCTGGTTGTGGCATTTTCATCAGTTCCAGGTTCCAGGTGTGGTTCTCTACCACCTGTAATTCTCTATAAGGTTAAGGTTCTAGCTGTAGTTATCTATCAGCTCAAGGTTCTAGCTTTAGTTCTCTCTCAGGCCCAGGTCCTAGGTGTGGTTCTCTGGTCCTGGTTCTGGGTGTTGTTCTATATCAGGCCCTAGTTTTGGCCATTGATATCTACTAGGTCCAAGTACTAAGTGTGTTTCTTTATTACATCCAGGTTCTTGCTGTATTTCTTTACCAGGTCCAGATTTTGACTACACTTCTCTGTCAAGTCCAGGTTCTAGATTTAACACTTTGACAGGTTTAGGTTGTGTCTGAAGTCTTGGTTCTGATGTTAGATGGGAACCAGGTTGTAGCTGTAGTTCTCCCTCTGGTTTAGGTTCTGTTTATAGTTCAGGTAGGTGTTAGTTCTCCAGGTTGTAGCTGTGGTTCTCTACCAGGTCCAGGTTCTGAGTGTAGTTCTCGTTCTAGCTCTGGTTCTCTAACTGATCCAGAGTTCTCTACCAAACTTTGGAGTCCTTCTTTGCTCTAAAATATGATGATGGTGTTGGTGTTGATGATCTGCTGTATCCTCAGTGTCTGGTAAAGTGGAACCGTACCACTGTTCTGTTGCAGAACCCTTACAGGAGTGTAAATTGTAGATCATGTCTGAGTGAGGAGTTGTGTTTGATGTCAGTTCTCTCTCTCTCTCTCTCTCTCTCTCTCTGCCTGTCTCACACCATCTGTTTTATTTATTTTCATTCTGTCATTTTTCACTCTCTTCTGGAATTTAGACCTGACCCATTTTCTCATTTTTGTTCTCTTCGTCTCTGGTTCTGTAGAGTCGATCAGAACGTAAGTTTGAAGCAGATTGTGGTGTCGAGAACGTCTGATTCTCCGTCAGCGGGTCTGTAATTGCTTGCAGATGGTGTTTCGGTTAAACTGGCACGGTCGAAGCGTTTTGAGTCCGAGTCAGTGTTCTGAGGCCAGACTGTCTCTCCGTCTCTGTCAGACCAACACGTTCCGTCTCACTACTCACAGCTTCCTGGCCACAGCGCCATCTGCTGTCGTCTTTCGGCTGGTCAGGTAGTGATCGGAAATTTAAATATTCAGCAGAACATCAGATTTAGAGTTCTCCTCTTCTTTCATTCATACAAAAGAAATCTGTGTGAGAACAGAAGATTTTTTATAGCATTTTTGTAACAATACTAAAATCCCAGAGATAATAATTACTATATTACACACCTCCACATGAGAACCTAATCCGGTCTGAATAGGGCTTCAGTCTCAGCCTTAGAGGCTCCTCCCACAGGATACAAAAGCACCTGATAGTTTTTGTACACTTTTCTGGCCACAAGCTTCAGAATGTCGTATGTTGCAGGATGATTTTCTCTCTGCAGATCCGTGTATACGCTCTTCAGGAGAACTTCTGGAGTCTTTAGAGCAAGATGTAGTTATTTGGGTGATCTCGCTGTTCACAGAACGTGGTTGGTCATCTGCCACGTCAGTCATATGGTTCGTTCTGTAAAAGTAGGCGGAGTTTGGCTGCGGGTTATTTCAAGCTAAACAGTCAAAATCTTAGCTTAACTTCAACACGTCAACGAGGTTTTAAATAAAAAATAAACATAAAATATTAAAATAAAACTAAAATAGTTGTCATATACATATGATTTTTACATCACTTTGGTCTAGAGACATTTTAAATGTGTTTTATGTAAAGAATAAACCACTGCGTGTCATGCAGTTATGCTAAAATAATCAACAACCTGTTGGTGTGATGAAGCAGAGTTACTGTTATCACTCTGAAGTTGATTATTTTCCTAGAACAGTTCTTCTTGAAGTGTTTTATTCCTCTTATACCACAGCGACTTGCTAACAATTACAGTTTTTTTATTAAAGACTTTTTATCTGTTTATAGTTACATTTAATGTTCTGTGAAACAAGTTAGTTGTTTAAAGCAGCTATAAACAGTCGTTACCTCACCAGCCTCTCTTTGTTCTTCTGACCAGTCAGAATTGAGGATCGAGTGTGTGTGTGTGTGTGTGTGTGTGTGTGTGTGTGTATGAGTGGAAGAGGGGTGCATGGCTCCAGGTTGCTTTAGCAATACAGATCGCTCCGTATCGTCTCATCAGAGTGCTAATGGTCTGCAGCAGCTGTGATCTTGTCATTAGGAGAAATCTGACTCTTTCGTTCACTGAGTGTGTGTGCAGATTACAAGCACGCTGATAATTACTTCTGCAGCACGCCGCTATATTCACCACGCTCACTATCCCGTCTCATTCACTAGTTATTATTCACATCCCTGTGTAACACGATACCTCATTAATACAGCGTACAGGACTGTAACTTACTTTTTAAACAATAATTGTACACAAAAATTGTCATTTCATTTCCACTTTTGATACAATTGTGTAAAACACTGCAAAAACAAATTACTCCCTGTTAAGAGGAAATATCTTGAATATTATCAAATTTCTCTTGATGAGATTTTTATAGAAGAAATATAGATTATTAAGCTGATTTTATTTTTTTTTAATTGTAGGCCTAATTTCTTGTTGATATTTTGTCTCTTTTTCTGTCTAGAAATAAATGATTGATTATTATTAGAAAATTATTAGAAATGATTAGAAAACTAATACCATTATCTGCTAAGACTATTTAAGACTGAAACATGTGCAGGAATAGGCTTAAAAATTGCATTTATTTATTAATTATATAATATTATAAATACTGATAATCTAAATTTATTGCTGTAAATGTATTTATTCTTAGTTTAATAATGAAATACTCTCTATTCCATGTAGTACTCTACTTTCTGAAGAATCTTGGACTGAAATGTTCCTTTGGGAACCAAAATCAGTTCTTCTATAACTGAAGAAACTGTTCTGGTATCTTTATGTTTAAATGCTGAATCAGAGTCAAATTGATTCATTTGGTTTGTTTGATTTGTTTTTTTGGCTTGGTTTCAAATTATATGTTATTAAAAGAACTGTCTGTCTTTCTTTTTTCTCCTGAGCATGTGACATTTCTGTAGCTCTACAGCTCTGTGCTTTGGCTCTACAAAAAAAAAAAAAAAACACTGCAACCCAAAACACACAGAATGTTTGATTCACTTCCTGCAGTGAGTCGATTCAGAGTCGACTCACTTGGAAGTGGATTGAGATCTCCTCACTCAGACGCTCTGGGCCCCGTGTCTGATTGCCGGAGTGTGTTCTCTCCTGTCTAAAGACCCGCTCTGAGGCGGAGAACACGCCAAACACATTAAACACTGTGTACATGAACCAGTTGACTTTAGTGTATAAGGTGATTTGGGGCACAGCCACAGTTATGGGTTTGGTGGTGATGTCATGGACGCTTCACTGCATGGAGAAAACACGATATAAATCCGAGTGAGACGCAGCAGAGTGTTTGTACAGGTTTGCCTCGAGCCAGTTCAGCTTTCATAGTACCATTTTTTTTACTTTTATTTTTTCAGGTTTTTAATCCAAGCCGCTTTGTAATTGGCACAGATTTTACTCTCAGAGTCGGGCATCCAGCCCAAGGCAGAGTGTTCCCTCCTTAGACAAGTTGGCTAGATATTGTGTGTGTGTGTGTGTGTGTGTGTGTGGGAGATTATTCACTTCACTCATTATGTTCTGGTACATTTTCTTACTTGTTGAACACTCCAGAAAGCCAATCAGCCGCAGCCAGGTCACGTCTCAGCAGCTGGCTCGGCCAATCAGAGCGCAAGAACTGTGTGTGAGGCGCAGAAAGTTCGTGTGTGTGTGTGTGTGTTTGCGTGCATGTGTGTGTGTAACGCAGTGACATCACAGCAGGCTTCAGGTCTCACTTGGATAATGAAACACACGCCGACTGTGAAACTGGGAGAAGCTGCTGATTTGGCGTTAAATGGACATCAGATGTCCTGATTACACACACACTGTGTTTCAATTAGCTCACACACACACACACACACACACACACTCAGCAACAGAGATGTCATGAGGGAGCGAGACAGAAGGAAAGAGATGGAGAGAGAATTAGAGACATGGAGGGATAGAGGGACAGAGAAAGATGGAGAAAGAGGGAATAGGAAAGACAGATAGAGGGACAGAGAAAGAAAATTAAATAAAAGAGTAATAAAAAAAGGATAAGGATAATAAAAGAGGGAGAGAGATAGAGAGAGTAGGATAGAGAATGAGAAAAGGAAAGACAGATTTTAAAAAAAGGGAGAGAAAAAGAAACCACGACAGGGACACTGGGAGAGACAGACAGGAGAGAGAATGAAAGAGAAACAAGGAGAGAAAAATATGGAGGACAAACGGAGGAAGAGAGAGAAAGCCAAGGAAACGGAAAGATAGAGAAAGGGTGAGACAGATGGAGAACAAGACAGACAAAAGAGTGAGACAGTGTGAGGGAGAGAGAGAAACAGATAGAGAAAGAGAGAGGGAGAGCTAGAGAATGGAAGTGAGGCAAAGAGTGAAGAAAGAGAAAGAGATAGAATAGGAAAACTCTAATTAGAGCGAAGAAGACAGATTGTGTGTGTGTGTGTGCGTGTGTGTGCGTGTGTGTGCGCGTGTGTGTGCGCTTATCTTCCCCATCATGCACTTCACTGGAGAGCTTTAATTAATGAAACATTTACCACGCAGTCAGTGAGAAATCTTCTGCAGCTCACTCCATCTTCACCTCCATCCATCTGAGCAGCGTAGAGATTTATTACATCACAGCGCTGTTGAGTTCTGGATTCTGATTGGTCAGAAAGTGTTGATTAATTGTCTATAACAGCAGCTCTGACAGTAATGCAGCTGCAAATCACAGATTTATATTAATGCGCTCGTTCTAATACGGTATCGTTTCTATAGTAACGGCTCATTCATAATCATTGATACGGTGAAGATTTCATGAAGTAAGGAGATGTTTATGTAACATCCTCCTTCTGATGTTCTGTTGAGTTTCCGGATGTTGTGCAGTCGTCGTGCAGCATAATAATAATAATAATAATAATAATGATAATAATTATTATTATTATTATTATTATTATTATTATTAATTGCACCTAGTGGTCAAAAATGCGAACTGCAACAAGCACTATTAGAAGCCCGTAGAGCAGGAATAACCCCGCCCCATGCTGCCGAGTTTAAAAATACTCCAAGAACTTAGCAATAGCAAATATTCGGAATTAAATCTAACAAATTTCTGCAAACAAAGGCGGACAGTGTGTCTATGATATACAGAACCATTTCTTTTTTTAGATATCTTGCAAAGATCGAGAGAAGGAAAGTAAATGGGAAATGCGTGCGCACCACAGTGATGGGAGAGAAATGTATTAGTTTCGGGTCTTTGTGTGGACTTTTTTGAGATGGAGTTGGGTATGTTGATGGGGAAATGTTGCTGAAACCTGGCAACCCTAGTTTATGATATTACCTCGAACACAGTTAGGTCTTAAATCGAGCTGCTGGACTGTGCGCTGGATCATTGTATGTTGTCCAATCGAGTTACTCTAAAAATTCAATTGATACCAGCCTGTAGCATAAGTCAGGTGTAATAGCGTCTCGACTTTGTTTTGAGGTAATGTCGTTATTAATGTTGTCCTGCGCGTTGTCCTACATCTGCTTATTTTTTCTCTCTGTTTATTCTACAATCCTTGCCCATGTAACAGTTCATTTCAGACGATAAAGAACACAAGAGCCCGCTAGCTCGTTTCTGAGACAATAGCATGGCTCAGTGAAGCACTTAAACACTGTTTGCTTCGTTCTTTCCCGCATCATTGAGCCCGTTTTGTTTTTTCTTTTTTCCGTTTGTAGGTTTGTGGTTGAGGCTGTGTGCTGTGAAGAGTTTTTTTTCTGTGCAAAAGCATAAAAGCCAAAAAGGGCAAGCGAGAGAGAGAGAGAGAGAGAGAGAGAGAGAGACGCTAATTCCGTTCAGATGATTTGTGTAGCCATGCTCACTCCTGCAGGGCGTCAGTGGCAGCACATGAAAGTGTGTGTGTGTGTGTGTGTGTATTTCTTCAAGGCGAATTTCAAAAACAGCTCAGAAGTGCGCATTCACACATTCATGAATTTACCCCGTTTGATGTTTAGATGCCTTGTTTACTTCGAACATGCTTTTTCCTTTTTCTTTTTTTTTCATTTCTGTCCATCACCTGATCTTGACCTGCTGCAGGAAAATAAACACCTCGTTCTGAATGATTAAGTGTTTGTAGCTCGTTTATGAGTCACGCTGTTATTAAGCCCAAACGCCTTTTCGCAGATTGCCTTCAGCTCACATATCATCTCTAAAAAAAAGAAAAAGTTTGAGGCAGGATATAACACCAGCTTATTAATCTGATTCGTTTAAAAAATCATGATTTGTTTGGTGTTGAATTGAGATGTAACATTAAAGTATTTGAAGAAGAAGGCTTATATCACATGCTAGTTTTATTTTTTTTTCCTTGAGTTTAGATTGAAATTCAGCTAAATAATGTTTATTTCAGTGAAATGTTAAGTGTACTTTTAAGCACCTCACACCTGAAATCATTATTCTCCATTAAACACCATCAAACAATCAACACCAAGTTTGTGTGGTGTCTACAGACTTCTACCTTTTTAATGCAGTCTCATCTGAATATAATGTACAAACTGTAACGTTTCTTAGAGCACATTAGTGTTTGATTGAGACCTTTGGGGTGTTTGATAGGGATTTGTGGCTTTGCTAGAGTCTGATAGAGAATGTTGGTGTCTGATGGTGAATTGTGGTGTTAGATGATGAATGTTGCTGTTTGAAGGAAAATGTTGGTGTTTGATGGTGAGTATTGGTATTTTATGGTGAATGAAGGTGTTTGATGGTGAATGAAGATATTTTATGGTGAATGATGGTGTTTTATGGTGAATGAAGGTGTTTGATGGTGAATATTGGTATTTTATGGTGAATGAAGGTGTTTGATGGTGAATGAAGGTGTTTGATGGTGAATGAAGGTGTTTGATGGTGAATATTGGTATTTGATGGTGAGTGAAGGTGTTTGATGGTGAATGAAGGTGTTTGATGGTGAATGAAGGTGTTTGATGGTGAATGAAGGTGTTTGATGGTGAATATTGGTATTTGATGGTGAGTGAAGGTGTTTGATGGTGAATGAAGGTGTTTGATGGTGAATATTGGTATTTTATGGTGAATGATGGTGTTTTATGGTGAATGAAGGTGTTTGATGGTGAATATTGGTATTTTATGGTGAATGAAGGTGTTTGATGGTGAATGAAGGTGTTTGATGGTGAATATTGGTATTTTATGGTGAATGAAGGTGTTTGATGGTGAATATTGGTATTTTATGGTGAATGATGGTATTTTATGGTGAATGATGGTGTTTTGTGGTGAAAGAAGGTGTTTTGTGGTTAATGAAGGTGTTTTATGGTGAATATTGGTATTTTATGGTGAATGAAGATGTTTGATGGTGAATATTGGTATTTTATGGTGAATGAAGGTGTTTGATGGTGAATATTGGTATTTTATGGTGAATGAAGGTGTTTGATGGTGAATATTGGTATTTTATGGTGAATATTGGTGTTTGATGGTGAATATTGGTATTTTATGGTGAATGAAGGTGTTTGATGGTGAATATTGGTATTTTATGGTGAATGAAGATGTTTGATGGTGAATATTGGTATTTTATGGTGAATATTGGTGTTTGATGGTGAATATTGGTATTTTATGGTGAATGAAGGTGTTTGATGGTGAATATTGGTATTTTATGGTGAATGAAGATGTTTGATGGTGAATATTGGTATTTTATGGTGAATATTGGTGTTTGATGGTGAATATTGGTATTTTATGGTGAATATTGGTGTTTGATGGTGAATATTGGTATTTTATGGTGAATGAAGGTGTTTGATGGTGAATATTGGTATTTTATGGTGAATATTGGTGTTTGATGGTGAATAATGGTATTTTATGGTGAATGAAGGTGTTTGATGGTCAGTTTTACGATTTGATGGTAATTCAGCTTGATGGACTTGGATTTTTTTTGGCATCACTTCATTTCTCTTGTAGTCACACACAACACCTGATTCACCTGGCAGTATTACACTCATTTCTGTTTTTCTTTTTTGTTTTCTTTACATTTCTCCACAATTCTTCACATTATATTACACATCCTCTTATCCACACGCCATGTTAGAGGTTAAACACTTCTGTTCTTTTACCATTGCAGGTCACTTTTCACCTTGGAAGAGTCCCACACAGGTAAAATGAATCATAACCCCACTATATACCCTGTCTTCCTCTCTAATGTCTCTGGTTAATTAACTACCAGCAAAATAATCTTACAATATCACTAACCACTAATCACTCCAGGTCCTAATCTGTGTCTGGAATGCTTAATTAATCTATTATAACACAGTAATTACACATATTATTCTAAAATGCCAGCTTTTCTCTTTGAAATTATAATAGTAATTTCAGTTTATCATGGATATAGAATTAACAAACAAACAAAAGCTGAATAACATTTAATTTACAGACCTAAATTAATTCTTTTTTCTTTCTTTTACTGTTGAATTTGTCTAAAACTAAAATCACCACAGGTCCTGAACCCAACCCTGTTACTGTCAGAGCTATATCTATCAATAACCTCTTACAAATCTAATTCTAAAAAATCTCATAACCTTTAATTTATTCCTAAGATATTATACACATGATGTAATTATTTATGAAAATATATATTGATCATATGTACGGTTTATAACACATTATAACACTAGTAGGCAAGACACTCTGTGACAGTTCATTATTAGAGCTCACAAATACTACTCATATTTACAGTATGTTATATTATTTATAGTTATGTATAAATATTATAATGTAGTCATGTGTATGTAATAAAAGAGGTATGGTACAAGAAATGTACAAAATGTTAGATATAAAAAGATAATACTATAAATAATATAATATCCTTATATTTGGTAGCACTTTCTATAACATGCTCATTATACATGTGTCCTTCACAGAAAGTGCTCTTACATTTTTATTAATATTTCATAATGCATAGTTGACATTATTATACAGCGCAATGCATTTTCATAAAGGATTAATTAAATATTTATAATAAGACAAGGTAATCTGAGATTCTTTATTTTCATTGTAGCTCTTATAATGAAATTCCATAGTCCTTATAAGCAGCTTATTAATGTCAACAAAGTCAATAAACAAAGACTATAAACAATACTTCAAGACAGCGGCTTAAGTGTTTACAGTAAAAGAGAGAATAAGAATCTCTGTTTTTGTGGTATTTAAGGTGCTAGAACAGTTTGAGTATTATCTTTTGTCTTTATAAAGGTATTATAACGTTATGAATTTTTATATAGTGCATTATTTATGTATATGGCTTTCAGAAAGTGTTACCAAAAATCTCTGTATTTACTAATTAAACTAAACTGAACTCTGTGCTGTGCAGGTTCTCACTAATGTACGGATTTCACCTTCATGTTTAACGTAATTATACGTACTGCGCGTCTGCCGTAAACTTTTTTGCAGTTAAGCGTAAGACATTCACTCAGATCGCTTCCAAACTGTCTCAGGACTCAATGAGGCACGCTATAAAGCTGCGTTTATAGTGTTTATAGTGTTTATAGTGTTCATAGTGTTTAACCCAGCAACATATTCTTCCAATCAGAGAGAAAATTCACTCAAAACGTGTGAGTAGTAAACCTTTTTTGGTCGGATTTTTACCTCTAAATATTCTAAATAACATGCTGAATTGTACAGACATGTAACTAGATGTTGTAATTATTTTCATTGGCATATTTAATGCAGTCTTACTAGTATTTATTCACCTGTTAGTACACAGTAATAACGTATGATAAAGGCTATGAAACGTAAAATGTGCATTATATATGTACACACACAGTACGTAGTAATAATAATAATAATAATAATAATAATAATAATAATTACTGATTATAGCACTTACTTACGTAGAAGCCAAGTACACACACAGTGTTAATTAACCTTAAGGAAGTTAAATCCATAAATCAAATCTAAAGGCCATATTTATTGTTATAATTTTTTGATATTCTTTAAAAGAAAAAAACCACTCCAACCTGCATCATTTGTGCTATTAGTTAGAAATAAACATCAGTGCGTGTTAATGACTAGCTAATAAAATCGTGATTAAGTGAGGAATGAACACTCTTTGTTGTGCTGTTATAGTAAAACAATGAACGACAGGGTGGTGTGATGAAGCAGATTTGAAGTTGATTATTTTCCTAAAACATCAGCCCCTGTGTGTTTTATTCCTCTTATACCACCGCAATTTAGAGCACGAGTCGAGAACGTGTGACTGCTCACTACTGTTCTTCACAGTTTCCTGTCTTTATTTAGCTCTATTCAGCTCTCCTTTACTACTGAATATGATTGAAGAGTTTCTTAAATCATGACTTAAATCGTGACGTGTCTGAAATATAACGTTCCCGTTTTAAATATTATTCTGACACTTTACACTCACCCCACATTCACTCTGTGATTAAATAATCAATCACCCGCTGTCTATTTCCTCTAATAGTCCCCTGACAGTGATGTGTGTGTGTGTGTGTGTGTGTGTGTGTGTGGGTGGGTGTGTGTGTGTGGGTGGTTTCTGATGATGACACACTGACATTTCGTCCTCTCCTCTCATGACTCGTGCTCCGCCATCGTGCTGTAACAGCGACCTGCTCTGATAAAACCTGCCATCTTTTTCATCTCCTTTCCCCCTCTTTTTTCTCTCTCTGCTACTTCCTTTAATGACACGTGTTTTTTCCATAAAAAATTGTGTCCAGAAGTCTGAGTGCACACTGAGAACTGTTTTTACTTCATCAGTTTACAAAAAATAGCGAAACATTTTACTCAGAAAATGTTTTAAAGAATAAATAATGTGCAAATCTTTATTTTGTGTCTGTGTGTGTGTGTGTGTGTGTGTGTGAACTCATTGTAGCTCCAGCACAATACTAGAAGGAAACTGTTTTTAGCATGATATAGGAAATCACTCGTAAACCAGCGCCAGTGTTTGGACAGATGCAGCGTCGCTCGGACACATCTGGACAGAAATCAGAAATAACATGAGCATGACATGAACAGAAATAAACAGTTCTAAGCAGTAAATAAACAGTTAATGAACAGAAATAAACAGTTATAAGCAGTAAATAAACAGTAATATACAGTTAATGAACAGACAAAAACAGTTATAAGCAGTAAATAAACAGTAATATACAGTTAATGAACACACACACACACAGTGTTAAAGCTTCTCTGGGACAAGTCATTTCTTGTCCACTTGTTTTGAGACGTCACTGATTCGTACATACAAATTATACACAGAGTGCCGACATTTTCACAAAACAATGTCAATTACGGACCATCTGTTGTCTTCATGTGCGGTGAGAAATGTTGGAGTTCAGTGTGATGTGACAGTATGAGTGTTTATATTGATGAAGTAAGAGCAGTTCCTCACACTGACACACCCAGCTCTCACTTCCTCACACTGACACACCCAGCTCTCACTTCCTCACACTGACACACCCAGCTCTCACTTCCTCACACTGACACACCCAACTCTCACTTCCTCGCAATGACACTCTCAACTCTCAGACTCTGACTTCCTCACACTGACACTCCCGACTCTCAGACTCTCACTTCCTCACACTGACACTCCTGACTCTCAGACTCTCACTTCCTCACACTGACACTCCCGACTCTGAGACTCTCACTTCCTCACACTGACACTCCCGACTCTGAGACTCTCACTTCCTCACACTGACACTCCCGACTCTCACACTCTCACTTCCACACACTGACACTCCTGACTCTCAGACTCTCACTTCCACACACTGACACTCCTGACTCTCAGACTCTCACTTCCTCACACTGACACTCCTGACTCTCAGACTCTGACTTCCTCACACTGACACTCCTGACTCTCAGACTCTCACTTCCTCACACTGACACTCCTGACTCTCAGACTCTCACTTCCTCACACTGACACTCCCGACTCTGAGACTCTCACTTCCTCACACTGACACTCCCGACTCTGAGACTCTCACTTCCTCACACTGACACTCCCGACTCTCACACTCTCACTTCCACACACTGACACTCCCGACTCTCAGACTCTCACTTCCTCACACTGACACTCCCGACTCTGAGACTCTCACTTCCTCACACTGACACTCTCAACTCTCACACTCTCACTTCCACACACTGACACTCCCGACTCTCAGACTCTCACTTCCTCACACTGACACTCCCGACTCTCAGACTCTCACTTCCTCACACTGACACTCCCGACTCTCAGACTCTGACTTCCTCACACTGACAATCCCGACTCTCAGACTCTCACTTCCTCACACTGACACTCCCGACTCTCAGACTCTCACTTCCTCACACTGACACTCCCGACTCTCACACTCTCACTTCCTCACACTGACACTCCCGACTCTCACACTCTCACTTCCTCACACTGACACTCCCGACTCTCAGACTCTCAGATCCTCACACTGACACTCCCGACTCTCAGACTCTCAGATCCTCACACTGACACTCCCGACTCTCAGACTCTCACTTCCTCACACTGACACTCCTGACTCTCAGACTCTCAGATCCTCACACTGACACTCCCGACTCTCAGACTCTCAGATCCTCACACTGACACTCCCGACTCTCAGACTCTCAGATCCTCACACTGACACTCCCGACTCTCAGACTCTCACTTCCTCACACTGACACTCCTGACTCTCAGACTCTCAGATCCTCACACTGACACTCCCGACTCTCAGACTCTCACTTCCTCACACTGACACTCCCAACTCTCAGACTCTGACTTCCTCACACTGACACTCCCGACTCTCAGACTCTCACTTCCTCACACTGACAATCCCGACTCTCAGACTCTCACTTCCTCACACTGACACTCCCGACTCTCAGACTCTGACTTCCTCACACTGACAATCCCGACTCTCAGACTCTCACTTCCTCACACTGACACTCCCGACTCTCACACTCTCACTTCCTCACACTGACACTCCCGACTCTCACACTCTCACTTCCACACACTGACACTCCCGACTCTCAGACTCTCACTTCCTCACACTGACACTCCTGACTCTCAGACTCTCAGATCCTCACACTGACACTCCCGACTCTCAGACTCTGACTTCCTCACACTGACACTCCCGACTCTCAGACTCTCACTTCCTCACACTGACACTCCCGACTCTCACACTCTCACTTCCTCACACTGACACTCCCGACTCTCACACTCTCACTTCCTCACACTGACACTCCCGACTCTCAGACTCTCAGATCCTCACACTGACACTCTCAACTCTCACACTCTCACTTCCTCACACTGACACTCCCGACTCTCAGACTCTCACTTCCTCACACTGACACTCCCGACTCTCAGTTCCTCTCAGTGACGTGCCCGACTCAGTCTCAGCTCTTCAACGTCTGGGTGATGGCTCAGGGTTGTTCACTCTGTATGCTGCTGTATTTGCAGGTTTTGGAGCACTGGGACCCTCAGGGTGGTGTTTGTGCCCCTGTCCTGCCCCACAGCGCCCCCTACCTGCCCTGGCCCTCAGCTACTGACCCCCCTCAGGGCCTTGACTTCAGCAAACCTGACCCCTATGACCTGTACACCAAATCCAGGGCTTTGTATGAGAGTAGGCGTAAGTAAACACCAGCTTGGGTCGAGTCTGTGTTAGAGCTGAGAAAGTGTATTACAGATTACTTTGCAAGATTGAGCATCTGAAGGATTTAAATATTAATAATATTAATTTTTGAAAGAAACACAACAAAGGAAAAAATATCATTCTAGCACAAAATGTACTGTTGAAGATGATTATCAATTATTATTTATTTACTCAGTATTTCTTGTCACTGATTTAGCTCGATTAGACATTTCTTATGCTAGAAAGATTTTTAAATTTAGGCTGAATCCCAAATGACTTCCTGTTCACTATAGATGCTCACTACATAGGGTATAACATTGGAGTTATAAAGCAAAATAGATGTCTTTTGGATATTCATCCACAAAAAAGTGTTACTGCAGCAAGAGCCTGGTGAAAATGAACTTTTTTACATATATATATATATATATATATATATATATATATATATATATATATATATATATATATATATATATATATACATATATATATGTGTGTGTGTGTGTTTAGTGATTTGATTCTAGCTATTCTGGAAGATTGATACATAAACCAGGTTTTATATATATATATATATATATATATATATATATTATTTAAATGTTACTTGTAAGGGGAAAAGTTTAATGTTAATATTAAAAACTAGAAAAGTGCACAAGAGTGTGATTTGAGACACAGCCCTAGTTTGTTCAGACTGGCATGGACATCATGTCTCGTTGTGCTATACTGTGCCTACTGTTCACACTGGTGCTGTACCTTTCACTCAGAATTCTACTGTAACCAATTACATTGCAGTTCCTGCCCAAAACTGTACTCTAAACAATCTGACTAAAAAGAGCAGAGTTTATCTTTCCTTTGATCAGCCAAATGTACACGTAATCATGTGACATCACGTCTTCATCTCGACATGCTGCTTAGCATAAAAACTCATTTAACTACATAATGTAAAGGTTTGAGACACTGATTTTGTTCCAGTCTCAGTGAAGGAGGTGTGGCCTCTGTACCTGTCCTGTCAGTCTCATTGAAGGAGGTGTGGCCTCTTTGTGTGTCAGACTCAGTGAAGGAGGTGTGGCCTCCGTGTGTGTCAGTCTCAGTGAAGGAGGTGTGGCCTCTTTGTGTGTCAGACTCAGTGAAGGAGGTGTGGCCTCCGTGTGTGTCAGTCTCAGTGAAGGAGGTGTGGCCTCTTTGTGTGTCAGTCTCAGTGAAGGAGGTGTGGCCTCCGTGTGTGTCAGTCTCAGTGAAGGAGGTGTGGTCTCTGTGTGTCAGACTCAGTGAAGGAGGTGTGGTCTCTGTGTGTCAGACTCAGTGAAGGAGGTGTGGTCTCTGTGTGTCAGTCTCAGTGAAGGAGGTGTGGTCCCTGTGTGTCAGACTCAGTGAAGGAGGTGTGGTCTCTGTGTGTCAGTCTCAGTGAAGGAGGTGTGGTCTCTGTGTGTCAGTCTCAGTGAAGGAGGTGTGGTCTCTATGTGTGTCAGACTCAGTGAAGGAGGTGTGGTCTCTGTGTGTCAGTCTCAGTGAAGGAGGTGTGGTCTCTGTGTGTCAGTCTCAGTGAAGGAGGTGTGGCATCTCTGTGTGTCAGTCTCAGTGAAGGAGGTGTGGTCTCTGTGTGTCAGTCTCAGTGAAGAAGGTGTGGTCTCTGTGTGTCAGTCTCAGTGAAGGAGGTGTGGTCTCTGTGTGTCAGTCTCAGTGAAGGAAGGAAGAGAAGAATTTAACAGCATGCATACATTGCGCAGTTAATACATGTATGGTATTTCTTACTACTACACTGTACTCATTTTACCAATATGAATTTACAGTCCTGTAGATTTCTGTTGTTTATTATTTTTAAAATATAACTTCATTTTTGTCCGAAGTTTTGATCTAAGTGACTCTGATTGACCATCTTCTTTTTTTATCTAGTTGTATTCACACCACCTGAGTTAATATGAAATACAAATATGAACCCTGTACCTGTTACAGTCTATATTTCAGATGTGATGCATGCTGGGACGTACGCTGTGTTATTCGGATATGATATGATCATATGATCATTCAATACTGCTATCAGCTGGATACCTGATACCGATATTGATGCATGTGTTTATATTATTGTAGAATTGCAGATTCAGACATGAGGTGAGAATATGGAAGGTGGTGCTGATATTGTGTGTGTGTGAATGTGTGTGTGTGTGTGTGTGTGTGTATGAGCTGTGATTTATGGGCTGTCCTTCACATCTCTGTTTCAGAGCCGGGCCTGCCCCGACCCGTTTACCCAGCAGACCCCTCAGGTGAGTGACTGAACCAGACTCACACTCGGTTTCACACACACACACACACACACACACACACACACACACGCTGTAGAAACTACAGAATGATAAATAAACCAGAGTTGTATAAAATTGCAGCCTGAGAATCAGGAAGCTCTGAGGATGCATAACATGAGCAGGTGAAATGATTAAATACGACACGGTGTCATTAAACACATCGCATCAAAAGGAGGTGCAGCGTAAATTCACTTCATTCCTTCAGTCAGACGCATTTCTCTGTGCCACAATTCAGGGGAAAGAAAACAAAATGTTCCTCAAAAAAGTTTCCTCATTAACCCAAGTGTAGTGAGTCAGTCAGTCAGTCAGCGTGTAATCCTGAGGGAACGCGGCTGCTTTTTAAAAACTCCCAAAAGTGAAAAACTGCAACTTTTCAGGCAAGTGCAGAGTGACATCAAGCTCTTTTTTACCTCCTGACCAAACAGGTTGCAGCTCAGAAAACAAACATGGAGGACAAAGTGCTGGAGCGAATATGGGGAAATGTCGAATAGAAAATATTTCATTTCCAAACTTCCAGTTATATAATAGCCTCATCACGTTTCTCATTTCTGCAATACTGAGAATAATAAATCTAATCTAGAGAGCAAGCTAGGCTAGTTAGCCAGGCATGCTGAGATTAGCTAGGACTGAAGAGTGTTGTCATGGTTACAGTGTGTGTCGTGTGTCTGTTTTTCTTCTTAAAAAAAGAAGCAAAGAAAATGTGTTAATGAAGTCTTTCATTTCAGTCGCTTTTCTGAGTATTAGCATGTTGTCAACGGAGGCTAGATATTAGCAAGCTGTGTTAGCATTAGCATTAGCTAACATAGCTTTAACAAGCGAATATATGTCTGTTTGTTGATTCATCTAAAGCTAGTACTTGTATATACAGCACAACTCATTAATAGGTAAGAAGTGCTGCTGTGTTTACTGTACACGCTGTGAGCGGCCATTTTGATTTGATGTCACTCCCAAGTAGGAATTCCGAGTTTAGGGAATGTTTACTTTTTTGTTTTTTTCTAATCGGAGGTCAGAAATGATGAGTTATGACCTTTAGTCAAATACAGCAGTAGTGGAAGAGGACAAGGGAGTGTTTAAACTGGTATTAAAACACAGCCCTAATCTCTGCGCTCTCTCTGTGCTCACAGCAGCAGAGTTCCAGGAAGTGGAAGTGAATCTGCACAGAGAGAAATCCGGCTTCGGCTTCAGGATCCTGGGAGGAGAGGAAGCAGGACAGCCTGTGAGTCCGGAGGTTCCTGAGAAGGCTCGTACTCTACAGCTCACACACACACACACACGTCATATTTCATTATTCTTATTCTCTCTGTGTCTCACTGGTGCTCTGATTATCGGATTATTTTTCCTATAAGAGTTTACAGGTTTAAGAGCTTAAGTAAGAATTTCACATATTTAAATTGCATACACGTCACATCAGGTGTCGTATATCAGGTGTGCTGGAACTTTACAGTGTACATGTGACGTGCGCTTTGACATCACACCTGAATTACAGTCACATTACTCTTCTTCTAACAGAGCTTGTGAGGCTGAAGGTGTGGATTATTTATCTGTAACAGCGCGGCTCGGACACTAGCTCCGGCTGTAACATGAAAGACAGATTTATATTAATGCACTTGTTTTAATGCGTTATTGTTTCTATAGTAACAGCTCATACACATGGAGGACTCTCGACATAAACAGATTAAAAACGTGTGTGATCATTGATATGGTGAAGTTTTTTTGTAAGGAGATGTTTGTTAAACTTTTATGGAAGGAGTCTCCAGCGTCAACGCTTTTTGTAACAGTTACGGTGCTTTTAAACTTTTAAACAGAGGAGTTTACGCTTTCTCTGTAAAATGACTAGCTGTGAGAGAGAGAGAGAGAGAGAGAGAGAGAGAGGCGCTGGTGAGAGAACGACTGTTTATCGCAGCTATAATGTAAGTGACTTGTCTCTCAGACGTTCCACAATAATAAATAAGGTTAAGATTAATCTAAGCGGAATAAGACACTTTCCTTATATATTACCATTTTACCAAAACGTCAAATGTGATTAATTACTGTTTGAAAAATATAAATAAATCAAAAAATGAAATGATTATAAATAAAATGAAAATAGTATCTCTGACATACAAACTCACTCAATTTAAAGTTACTTTATTTGTGTATCTGTATGTTATTATTATTATTATTATTATTATTATTATTTTAGCAGTTGAAATTAAAGGAATCCTGAAAGTCCTGTGGTGTATTTAATACATTTATATTTTTTGCCCCTCTATCTTCTTCGTTTTGATGTTGCTAGGAGTAAGATTTGCCTTTAAAATGACAGGTTATTGTTTTGAAATTTGAGAAATTGAAAAACCCTAAATACAAATTCTCACAAGTTCAAATCTCAGAAATACAGATTAGATGTAAATTAGGTGAAATGTGAAGCGTTTGGGATTCCCGGGGGAAAGTAGGCGCTCTCCGAGTGACAGACTCAGCGTTTATCTGATTACACTCATCTGTCACACTCACTCAGAGACGTGGAGAAGAGTTCAGTGAAGACAGAACGGAGGATAAGAACCATATGTGCATCTAAAGTTTTAATGATCTGCAGAAATAGTTAAATTCCTTCCTAAATTAAACAGCAGGTAAATAGTTATAATACGCACTGAGTGTGTAACATCAGTGTAGGAAACTCAGTTTATAAAAAACTATTTTATTTGTTTGACTTTGTTCTGGACTCTTAATTAGCATAAAATCTGTATTTTTGAAATTTATATTTAAGGGATTTAAATTATGTATTTAAAAATCTCTAAAATGTAACCTATAATTTGAATTTTTTAATTAAAAATACATATATTTTTTTACCCCATAGGAAGTAAAAACAAAGAAAAAACATTGGAGAAAATTTATTATAATTTACTAAATTAATGCACCACAGAAAAAAAAAAGTTCAAATTCAAATTCAAAATATACAAAATTCATATTCAAAGACTTTTATCAGTTTCTAAGCTCCATATAAGAGTGGGGTCATATACAAGGAATATTTCTGAGCTTATAAGCTTAAGAAACAAGAGCGCTGTTAGATTTAAATAAATAAATAAATAAAGGGTAGAAGGAGAGAATAACAAACAGAAGTGGACAGCGGAGTTCATTAAAGAGTTTTTCCTCTGACAGTCACACACACACACACGCTTGTCAGAGACCGAGTTCATTAATTACAGGTGAAGAAGCTCCGGCTTTCAATAACAAACACGTCACCACTCAGACAGAGACGCGTACACCATACAATATCTAATTAATGTCCTCTCTGGAGTGTGTGTGTGTGTCTGTGTGTGTGTGTGGTTTGTGCTTAGAGCTGGGGCAACATAATAAAAACTGTCACATCACAATACTTGAAGACATTTGTATGAGTCACGTTATGTTTATAACCATGTTATAATATGCTTATAACTGCCAGCAAAAGAGTAGTGCTGTAGTGTTGCATTAATTAACTGACTGATTAAATAAAGAAATAAATAAATAAATGTTTATGTCTGCAATGTCTACAAAAAATAAATTTGAACTATAAAAATTACTTTAAAATAATTTTAATAAATTCTACTTATAAATTTTAAAATAATAAAATAATTGTACCATTTTAAAAGGTTACAATTTTAACATAAAATCTGCAGTTTTAAATCAGCAATTTCTAAAAAAAATTGTAATAAAAAAAGATGTCACACTACCTCTGATATCTCAGGAATCTGGATTATGGCGTGATTTATCGATATGACACAATATCGAGATGATATCATCATATCGCCCAGCCCGAGTTACACTTTATTACGAATATATTCTGAATTGTTAAAATTGAAGTTTTTATGATATTGTGTTCATTTCCATATCAGTGTGTGTGTGTTTGTTTTTTTAAACAGTACAGCGTGACGTTAGTGAGACGTTGTGGTTGTGTTTGGTGTAGATCCTGATCGGGGCGATCGTAGAGAACAGCCCGGCGGATAAAGATGGCCGCCTGCGTCCCGGAGACGAGCTGATTTCAGTGGACGGGATCCCTGTGGTGGGAAAACCTCACCGTCACGTCATCGATCTGATGCATGTGGCAGCTCGCACCGGCCACGTCAAACTCACGATACGGAGGAGAGTGCAGCCCACAGGCCAGTCAAACACTGTTCATCAAAAGTTATTACTAAAGATATGTTTAATAAAGATGCAGCATGGCTAATAAGCCTAGTTTAAAATGGCTGCTCTAGTTCTTTTTTCTTTTATTATTATTATTTATTAGGGTCCAAGCACCAAGAGTATTATTATTATTATTATTATTGTTATTATTATTAGAGAACATGGATCTGGGTGTGTGCATATTAATGTACTCTTCCTCACGTCTTTAACATGCCAACATACTGATAGAACCTCCTGTTATTAACAGGAAGTGACATTCATGTAACGGAGAGTTTGTTGATTTTAGATGACATTCACTACGGGTTATCTTCATGATGTTATGTCATGATGTCATGTGACCGACACTGGTGCTTGGACCCACCAGTCGCTGCTTGCAGCTGGTTCAGTGTCACATCCAGCACGTACAACATTTTACACACTGCGGGGTTTTTATACTCTTTTGTTATTGTTTAATAATGTTGAATTTGCATGACTGTAAGAGTGATCATGTAGTCCAAATAGGGCTGGCAAATTATTTATACTCGTGACATTTTCAGCTATTTCAGAATTAGCGCTGAGAAGACATGACAGTGAGTGACTGATTCAGGGAAGATCCAACAGAATCATATCATCCAGACAATGTGTCTTAAAGCATGATTTAACTTTAAAAGCAGATCCAATCCACTGCTGTGTTAAAATATTTTATTACCTAGCAGCAGAGTACACTGTTCTGTGTTTGTTCATGTAGAATAGGTTTATCTTTGTTATCCGGTCAGTAAAACAGTCCTGCTAGTTAAAGCTGCTCGATTTAAAGAGGAACAATGTTTCCAGCTCGCCATGCAGGATCCAGTTTAAGTGTATTAAAGACATTAAGAGCGTCAAATTTCAGATTCATAAAGCGTGTTATAAACCTCAGTGCTGCAGACTGAGGTCAGATTAATTCAATCTAAACACAAAGAGAAACTTCAATGAGAGGAACATGACATAAAATATACAGCAAAAGCCCAATATGCCGTAAAACAGGATGGAATAAAATACCAGAGATGAAGGAGAATAAGTAGACAGTGAATGATAGAACTGGAGTGAGATCAGGGTTGTGATCAGGGTTGTGTTTGTGTTTCTGTGCGTGCTCAGGTGAGTCGTGTCCTCAGAACGGACGCAGTCCCGGCTCCATCTCCACCCAGCACAGCTCCCCTCGGAGCGACTTCAACTCCGGAAACTTCTCCAACAGCGGCGGCGTTCCTCAAAACCCCGCCCCTAACGCCACGCCCTCGCAGCCGTCGGACACCGCGGCCAGTCAGGCCAGTGATGTCATCATTCAGCGCAAGGAGACGGAAGGGTTCGGATTCGTCATCATCAGCTCGCTGAACAGGCCGGAAACAGCAGCTGCTGCAGGTTAGACGACGGGTTTCTGAAACGTTGTACTTATCTTACATTTCCGCATCTTCCCCGTGTTTGTGTGATCTGCTAGCTGGTGTAATTGAGGGGGTGATTATTTACGCCTCGGCGCTGGTTTATTGCTGTGTGCACCGTGCTGATGGCTCTGAATCGGGGCAGAGGGACACACTGTTTACCCTGATTACTGTAAAGGAGCATAAAGCTACTAACTGTGCACTGTTCCCTTTTACTGTCACCATCAATAATTCATTTGTGTCTACTCCGAGACCAGGAGAGAGAGAGAGAGAGAGAGAGAGAGAGAGAGAGGCTGTCTTTCTCCCTCCCTCTTACTCACTTATTCCCTTATTCATTCACTCACTCATTAACTTATTCACTCATTCCCTCACTTAATCATTTCTTTACTCACTCACTCATCCCCCTTATTCCCCCATTCATCTAGTTCCTCACTCATTCCTTACTTCCCTCACTCACTCACTCACTCACTCACACACTCATTGTTTCACTCACACAGTCCCTAGTCCTTCCCTCACTCACTCAGTCATTCCCTCTCTTACTTATTCACTCACTCACTCACTCACTCATTCCCTCTTACACATTCAGTCACTCACTCATTCATTAACATCCTCTCACTCATGCTCTTACTGATTCACTCACACACTCATTCTCTCACTCACTCATTCACTCACTCACTCACTCATTCACTCACTCACTCATTCACTCACTCATTCTCTCACTCACTCATTCACTCACTCACTCATTCACTCACTCACTCATTCTCTCACTCACTCATCCTCTCATTCATGCTCTTACTGATTCACTCACTCACTCATTCTCTCACTCACTCATTCACTCACTCACTCATCCTCTCACTCATGCTCTTACTGATTCACTCACTCACTCACTCACTCATTCTCTCACTCACTCATTCTCTCACTCACTCATTCACTCACTCACTCATTCACTCACTCACTCATTCTCTCACTCAGGGAGAAGGTTAATGTGAGGAAAAGAGAGAGTGAGTGAAAGAAAAAGGCAGCGAGAATAAGTAAATTAGAGTGAAGGAGTGAAAGAAACAGAAGACAGAAAGTGAGAACGTGAGTGAATGAGAGAGAAAAGAAAGTCTGTCTAAAAGTGGATGAAATTCATAACCATCCACTGTCTGACATGCAGTGTGTGTGTGTGTGTGTGTGTGTGTGTGTGTGTGCTCTCTCTCTCTCTCGCTCTCTCTGTCTCTCCCTCAGCGGTGCCTCATAAGATCGGACGGATCATCGAGGGCAGCCCGGCCGAGCGCAGCGGGAAGCTGAAGGTGGGAGATCGGATCCTGGCGGTGAATAATCAGTCTATTGTCAGCATGGCGCACGCTGACATCGTTAAACTCATTAAAGACGCAGGACTGAGCGTCACGCTGCGCGTCGTCACGCAGGACGGTAACAACGATGACACACATACACCTTCCTCACATTACTGTAGTGCTCTAGACAACAGTGTGTGCGTGTGTGTGTGTGTGTGTGTGTTTCAGAGACGAGCAGTACTCCTTCGGCTGCTAGCTCGGAGAAACAGAGTCCTCTGGCCCACCCAAGTCCAGTGGCACAGAATAACCAAGCTGAGATGGACACGCCCCCAAACACACACCCCAGCCCTGTCAATCAAACCAGTCCAGCCAATCAGATGAGCCCTGAGAGCCAGCCCACCCAGCCTGCAGCTGCCCCAGTGCAGATGTACACACACGACGGCGGGTGAGACGCACACACACACACACACACACACACAAAGAAAGAAAGAACTGAAGAATAAAGGAAGAAAAACATTACAAGCAATACAAACACTGATGTAATAATCGACATAAATACATTAATAATAAATACATTCTGCTCAGAGGATACAGGACTAAGTGATACAAAATGTCCGTTTTAACGACTCAGTGTTTGATCTCTGGTCTCTGATTGGCTGAGCAGGTACAGGTCAGAGGTCAAAGCTCGTCAGGACGTGAAGCCCGACATTCGACAGCCTCCGTTCACTGATTACCGCCAACCGCCCGTGGACTACAGACAGCCTCCTGTAGCGGAGTACACACACACACCACTGCTGGACTACAGACACACTGACCCACGCTCCTACACCATCACCGAGTACAGACACACACAGGTAAACACACACACACACACACACACACACACCACTGCTGGACTACAGACACACTGACCCACGCTCCTACACCATCACCGAGTACAGACACACACAGGTAAACACACACACACACACACACACCACTGCTGGACTACAGACACACTGACCCACGCTCCTACACCATCACCGAGTACAGACACACACAGGTAAACACACACACACACACACCACTGCTGGACTACAGACACACTGACCCACGCTCCTACACCATCACCGAGTACAGACACACACAGGTAAACACACACACACACACACACACACACACACCACTGCTGGACTACAGACACACTGACCCACGCTCCTACACCATCACCGAGTACAGACACACACAGGTAAACACACACACACACACACACACACACACCACTGCTGGACTACAGACACACTGACCCACGCTCCTACACCATCACCGAGTACAGACACACACAGGTAAACACACACACACACACACACCACTGCTGGACTACAGACACACTGACCCACGCTCCTACACCATCACCGAGTACAGACACACACAGGTAAACACACACACACACACACACACACACCACTGCTGGACTACAGACACACTGACCCACGCTCCTACACCATCACCGAGTACAGACACACACAGGTAAACACACACACACACACACACACACACACACACCACTGCTGGACTACAGACACACTGACCCACGCTCCTACACCATCACTGAGTACAGACACACACAGGTAAACACACACACACACACACACACACACACACACCACTGCTGGACTACAGACACACTGACCCACGCTCCTACACCATCACCGAGTACAGACACACACAGGTAAACACACACACACACACACACCACTGCTGGACTACAGACACACTGACCCACGCTCCTACACCATCACCGAGTACAGACACACACAGGTAAACACACACACACACACACACACACACACACCACTGCTGGACTACAGACACACTGACCCACGCTCCTACACCATCACCGAGTACAGACACACACAGGTAAACACACACACACACACACACACCACTGCTGGACTACAGACACACTGACCCACGCTCCTACACCATCACCGAGTACAGACACACACAGGTAAACACACACACACACACACACACACACACCACTGCTGGACTACAGACACACTGACCCACGCTCCTACACCATCACTGAGTACAGACACACACAGGTAAACACACACACACACACACACACCACTGCTGGACTACAGACACACTGACCCACGCTCCTACACCATCACCGAGTACAGACACACACAGGTAAACACACACACACACACACCACTGCTGGACTACAGACACACTGACCCACGCTCCTACACCATCACCGAGTACAGACACACACAGGTAAACACACACACACACACACACACACACACCACTGCTGGACTACAGACACACTGACCCACGCTCCTACACCATCACCGAGTACAGACACACACAGGTAAACACACACACACACACACACACACACACACACACCACTGCTGGACTACAGACACACTGACCCACGCTCCTACACCATCACCGAGTACAGACACACACAGGTAAACACACACACACACACACACACACACACACACACCACTGCTGGACTACAGACACACTGACCCACGCTCCTACACCATCACCGAGTACAGACACACACAGGTAAACACACACACACACACACACACACACACACACCACTGCTGGACTACAGACACACTGACCCACGCTCCTACACCATCACCGAGTACAGACACACACAGGTAAACACACACACACACACACACCACTGCTGGACTACAGACACACTGACCCACGCTCCTACACCATCACCGAGTACAGACACACACAGGTAAACACAGACAGACAGACACACACACACACAGGTAGACACACCAGAGATCCATGAAGTGGTGGACTTTAAATGCATCACTGTGTGTATGTGATTGTGTGTGTGTGGCGTGTTTGTCTATGTATGTATATGTGTGTGTGTGTGTGTGTGTGTGTGTGTGTGTGTGTGTGTGGCGTGTATGTATGTGATTGTGTGTGTTGTGTGTGTGTGTGTGGCGTGTATGTATGTGATTGTGTGTGTTGTGTGTGTGTGTGGTGTGTATGTTTGTGTGTGTGTGTGTGTGTAGAATTTTGATTTCTTCACTGTGGAGTTGGAGAAGAGTGTAAAGGGTTTCGGGTTCAGTATTCGAGGTGGGCGGGAATACAAGATGGACCTGTTCGTGCTCCGATTGGCCGACGACGGCCCGGCCGTCCGCAACGGCAGGATGAGGGTGAGTGACATCACTTCCTGTTTCCTTCCACAGCCATGATGGCCCCACACATCACTAAACACCCACATTACATGTGCTAACACTGCTAACTTTACAGTATACTTTATTCCATTACACAATCAGATAGAATCAGACAGTTAGCATGTGGAATAATAATAATAATAATAATAATAATAATAATAATAATAATAATAATATGAAATTAAAACATTAATCAGAAACGAGTCTCCCACAGCAACATTTCTCTCCTTTCACACATAAACAGGCTTTGTTTCTGGAAGTCAGTTTCCCATTTGGTTTATTGATAGTAAAGAGTTTAATGAAACTTCTTCATGAAATTTATTGTAAAGCAAAAAAAAAAAAAAGAAAAGAAAAGAAAAATGAGAGAAAAGGCAAGAAGACGTGATTATATCCTTCTTTTGTTTTACAAACGAAAAAAAAAATCTTTCTCATGATGTGTTGTGAGTAGCGCTGGGCAATATGACCATATAATATAATAATATAATATATAATTAATAACAATAAGCTGAATACACTTTTCTGCGCTATCGTGGGTATTGTGATGTTTTATTAAATTTTTAAAAAATATTTTTTCAATAATTATAAACTGACTAGAAGCAGCTGATGTAATGTTAAAATTTTCTGTTTACATTTTGTTTTAC
Organism: Pangasianodon hypophthalmus; assembly: GCF_027358585.1. NCBI lineage: Eukaryota > Metazoa > Chordata > Actinopteri > Siluriformes > Pangasiidae > Pangasianodon > Pangasianodon hypophthalmus. The sequence continues at coordinate 2,242,863 of NC_069727.1, forward strand.
TGTTTTTCAGTGTTTTTTTATTAATAAAATGTTTCCTTTGAATATAAAAATAAGTCTATTGTTAATTAGTTTATTAATTAATAATGTATTATGTATAATATTTTTTTATAATATTTTTAATGCAACACTGCTGTATCGCTGGCAGTTTATGAGCAACATGCTGTACTGTACTGTACATCGTGATGCATATTGTGTATGATAGAAACACACTCCGTGTTCACAAACTGACCTCGTTAACAAAATGGCGGCCCAATCTCAAAACGTAAGGTGGCGTGAGATGGATTCCCATGCCCTGTTTCCATGGCAGAGATCTCTGATTGGTGGGATTGGCTTTGGGATTGTGGGTGATGTAGTCCTGAAGCGAGACTTCAGCAATTAAATGCTGTTTTTAAGTTCTTTGGAAGTGTATATAACCATCTTTTAACGATCTTGTACCTCATGGTAAATCAATGTTATCATTAAAAATCGCATTCTCTATGGCAAAAATAAATAGCGTTTTGATGACTGTTGAGCTCTGTGTGATCCGTGTGCGAGGGAAACTGCGTAAAATCCATTAAAGTAACAAACGAGGAAGATGGAGCTCAGGACAAGCAGCCTGCTCGTTAGTGCTCATTAAGAGCTCTTTAAATGGAGTGGATCTCATTTATCTCACAGTATCGACAGGAAACTACATCAGCCACAGACACTGAGTGTGTGTGTGTGTGTGTGTGTGAGAGACAGACGAGCCTGGAGCAGACCCTGCAGCGCTAATCTGATCCTGTGTGACAAATTACAGTGAGCATGCAGGAAGAAGAAAGCTTTAAAACAAAAGGAAATTAGAGTGACATTAAACATTATACTGTTATAAAGCACTGGAAATACTGGAGGAGTAGTTCGTGGCATAATCACACCCACATTTCCATCTATGGACTTAAAGCCCCGCCCACTCGCACCTGTTCTCCTTTCCATGTATGCACTCAGAGACATGCCTACATTTCCATTTATGGACTTAAAGCCCCGCCCACTCAGATCTGCTCTCATTTACATATATGTACTCAAAGCCATGCTAACATTTCCTTCTATGGACTTGAAGCCCCGCCCACCCAGAGCTGTTTTCATTTCCATGTGTGTACTTGAAAACATACCCACATGTCCATTTATAGACTTAAAGCCCCGCCCATTCAGATCTGTGCTCATGCTATACTGTATATGCGTGTAAAGATCTGTCCGTATAGCCATCTATGGTCTTAAAGACATGCCTATTCAGATCTCCTCTCATTTCCATATATGCACTTAAAGACACGCCCACATTTCCATCTGTGGCTTTCAATATACACCCACTCAGATCTGTTCTCATTTCCATATATGCACTCAAAGACACACCCACATTTCCATCTATGGCTTTCAACATACACCCACTCAGATCTGTTCTCATTTCCATATATGCACTCAAAGACACGCCCACATTTCCATTTATGGTCTTAAAGCAACTCCTGTTCAGATCTGTTCTCATTTCCATATATACACTCAAAGACACGCCCACATTTCCATCTATGGCTTTCAACATACACCCACTCAGATATGTTCTCATTTCCATATATGCACTCAAAGACACGCCCACATTTCCATCTAGTCCTGTGTTTATGCAAGTTTAATATCTTGACTGTGAGCGACTGCTGCATAAAGGACAGGTTCATTGTATAACTCGTCTTTAATTAGGATGCTGATCGGTATTCTCCTGCTCTCACACCACCACGGAGGCCATGATTCATCCGCTCGCTGACAGTAAGGAGACGTAGCTGCAGCTAATCAGCTCTGACGTCCTCGCCTGCCTGACGCCGCTGATTATACTGATACATAACAAACACTCGTGTGTGTCTTTACAAAATACACAAGCATAGTTTCTTACTTTTATTTTTAGAAAAGTGATCGTTTCATTACTAAGCTAGTTATTCAACTATCCTATAAGTTATTGTAGTTAAAGAGTTACTGATAGGTAATGATACCGGTTATGACATCACAAAAATCGTAATAAAAAAACGTGATATTGAGGCTGTTTAGTGAATATAAAAGATAAAAATGAATACACAAAGTTTGCATTTTAACTTTTAAAAAGTCAATAAGATTCACTGCTGATTTAAATAATACAGTTTATGTAATGACAATTAAATCCCACACACTGTTGTTTATCAGAGCAAGGGTTTTATCAATACAGTTCAGTGAACACACACACACACACACACGCACACACACACACGCACGCACCACACACTAGCTCTAAAGTATTTTTCAAAACATACACATGCTTGTTAGCCCATGGCCTATGTTCCTGTCAGCGTCTTTCTCACCTCCCACTGTGTACGTGTGTGTGTGTGTGTGTGTGTGTGTGTGTGTGTGTAGGTTGGAGACCAGATCATAGAGATTAATGGTGAGAGCACACGGGAGATGACACACACTCGCGCCATCGAGCTCATCAAGTCAGGCGGAAACAGAGTGAGACTGCTGCTGAAGAGAGGAACGGGACAGGTACCGGAGTATGGTGGGTTTACACACACACACACACACACACACACACACCCACACACACACATAGAGAATATGTATTTCAATATGATGAATAATAATTCTAACACAGTCAGAAGCTTATTTTGCTCTGTAGCACATCCTGCAGTGTGTATAGTGTTTACAGGAGCGATTTACACACACACAGATCTTCCGTGATTAATGACAGCAAACACTATAATCCAAAAATATAATCCAAAAGTCCTCATATAACACAAAATAATAAATAAATACATTTTAAAAAGAAAAAACATGGACTCTTCGATACATCTTTTTTCTTTTGTCCACAATACAACAGTGTATGTATTATCATTATCTGAGTGTGTGCAGTAATGTTTTGGCTATTCATAAGAGTTTATATTTTAATAATATTTTGGCTATTTTTTTAAATCGGAACTTGGAAACTATTTGAAATTTATTTATTTATTATTTTTTTTTAATTATTATTTATTTATTTTTTTATATTATATAAAATATAAAATATTAGATTTTTTATTATTAAATTTATTACAAATTCGTCATTACATTTAAGTTGAGGTTATTTATAAGCCTGCTTATTTTACTGAAATTTAAAACCATTCAACTTATTAAATAACTCATAACTCAGTAATAAATCTAATTACTTTATATTGGGTTGTGATTTTTAACCATTGAAATAAAAATATTTTTTAAAAAATGACAGACGCTACTTTGAGAAAAATAAATCACATTTAAATAGTCGCCAATGTTGCCATTCTTGCAACTTTATACTACAAAATTAAGACTATATAAGATGCTATAATACTTTAGTTAGAATTTTAGATGTATTTTCAGTAATGAGCCTGTTTCTGAGCCTCGCAGTGTTTACACCTGTTCTTTAATCTGTCCATCTTCTTTCTGATCAAACGCATGCTCTGTGTATTTAATAACAGCGGTATAATGTATAGTTCTTTTCTTCTCACTGTAACTCCTACTGTCTGTCTCTCTGTCTGTCAGTCTAACCTGTCTAACTGCAGAATAACATGTTGATCTCCGGCTGTTGTTCTAACCCTAATGATTGGTCTAGGTTGTTACTTCCCCTCTTATAGGAATGGTATCTTCCAGCCTCTCCATGTGCATGAAAAGTGACACGCATGGCTCCCCCTATTTCTTCCTAATGGGCCAGTCTAAAGACACGGTTTGTAACAGAGTGCATGCCTTCTAACGCTAGACTTCTCACACTGACTCACTGTGTGTGTGTGTGTGTGTGTTGGAGTGAGGTTTTTGTGTGTAACAAGTTTGTAGCTTAATCCAGTGGTTTGGTTTTCTACCTGTTTTTGGGGTGTTTTTATTGCTTTCCTAATAGATCCATGGTTGCATTTGTTTTCAGAAGAGATTCAGCGCTTTAACTCCAAACGTTAGGTTAATATTTACGCTGGGAAAGTTCCTGGTATTCAGAGTCGGGTTACGCAGCTGCTTAAGTGGATTTTCTGAGCTCCACATTCAGATTATTAAAATCACCTGCGTGTAGTTCACGCCTCCGAGGTTGCCAGATTGTTCTCGAGTAAAAACATCCGAGACGGAGTTTCTAGAGCACCGCCTTTAAACACAAACACTCACCTTTACACCTGAAAAACTTACAGACTGAAGACAAAAATAGTGTTGTTTATTTTCTGTCAAATGTAATATGATGCAACATAAAGATCGAGATAAATTAAAACTGAAAAATAAAAAGATTAATATGATGAGATATAAATGAGAAGATGGCGAGGGTTGAAATAAATCGAATAGGAGTCTCGTATATCACTAATATATTACTGCATGAATAGAGCTCGCTGTAATGATCACATTAATCACTGGTTTAATTGAACAAAATGGCTTCCACACTCATTATTCAGCAGCTCATTCTGTTATTTTACGTGTTATTATTTCTTCTCATGCTCTGACGGATAATGGTGTGCACATGAGGCACTAAATCGAGGTCACGAAACCGTAATGTGTGTTTAGGATGTAGGAGATTTTATCACACTTTTAATTCACTGTTTTGATTTGTAGAATTAATAAAATAATTCCGATGTTTGTGTTAATTTGATTTAAAGAAAACATGATCAAGGTGTGAAGGATAATCTGACTTAGCACTCATCTGCTACGCTTACAGAGAAACTTTAACTTCATTCAGCTTTTTATCCCTAAAAAACTCACTCCTCCAGACAGACGATGTCTCTGATTAAGATGCGTCTCCTCCAGTGTGCCCTTTAAAGGGACGATATTAATAATGAATGAATCGTGTCGTATTTATGTATTTAATATTGGTCCTGAATGACATTCCATACAGCTTTTGAGTGTATTTATAGCAGAATATACATTTCAGACAACAGCGCTGGGTTTACTCCTGCTCCTCACTCGAGCTGATATCACTCAAGAAGGTCACAATCGAGCGTAACTGACACCGTTTTACTTACTTACTTACTTGGACGCCGCCTGCTGCAGGGCATTGTGGGATATCATGAGCTCAAATCCCTTTACGGCCCTGCTCTATCTTTTCCCTCCAGGGCCACATAAATCCAGGAAGCGTGCCTCCATGAAAAATCTCTGTCCCGTACACACTGTACAGGCAGCGGGAGCACTAAATCACCTGCTCCTAGCACAGAGCACGCCGGGAATTGTGGGAATTTGTTTGCTTGTCTGTGTGAATGAATTGTTCTGGGCCTCGTTTGTTTGTCTGCATCCATAAAAGTGCCAGTTTGATTTTGTGTGTGTGTGTGTGTGTGTGTGTGCACTGAGTGGAGAAGAGTGTCATTTTGATATCAGAGATTTAGTGTGTGTACACACACACTGCCAGTCAAAAGTTTTTGAACAAAACTAAACTCTACACCAATAAAATCATGAAGAAACTATTAAAGCTGCAGTTTGCGGAGTTTAAAATAGCTTTTCTAGCTCTGTAACAGTAATATCAGGGAGTGTTTCCTCACCACTGTCGCCTCTGGCTCGCTCATTAGGGAGAAATTCCTACATTTAAAATTTCTATCCGGAATTTATATATTTCTCTAAAGCTGCTTTGTGGAAATGTCCATTGTTAAAAGCGCTATACAAATATAATTAAATTAATATTATTTTTAATACAATTCGGAATATTTGGAATATGCAAAGGGTTTTGTTCAGGGTTTCCGATTAAACTTTTCTGACTCTGAAATTAGTCTTCAGCTGAAACAGAGCTGCTCAGATCTGCTCGTTTTATTCTTCTTAAAAAGTAACTCATGAAGTATTTACGGTTTTATCAGAGCGAGATTTAAAGGCTTGGAAATATTTTCATCGTAATTGCAATTCACCTCACAGCCAGCAGGGGGCATAAAATATTACACACTGCTCCTTACATACATGTTCTACCAAAAAAACAGAAATTTCACTGAGTTTCAGTGTCCAGAAATAATTTGGCACGTATTCCGATGCAATCCTCCAACGTTTTCTATTCGAACACGTATGCAGCCTGTGAAGAGTCATGGTCGGGATGTCAGAATCGCAGACTTACTCACCGTTACTCATTTTAACATCAGAGCTATGACTTACTCAAAAATACGCCGAAATTGCAGTCTTCTTTTTTTCCATCAATAAAAACAGCACATGAGCCAGTTGACGTGAATCTGGAAGGATTGACAGTTTTTTGAACGCTACAGTATTATTAACAGACACCCTGTAAGCCCCGCCCCCTTCCCCCAATCTCACATTCATACTGTTTTGTTCTTATCTCGACTTATTTTCCTGCTGGAAAGATGAACTGACGCGGCGTCCTCGCTTTCTGTCACGGTAAATCGTGAGTGTTTTGAGTTCATTAATGTGAAATAAAGTGTGTGTTTCACTTAGATAACGTTAGACATGTATTTAATATGGACATTAGATAGAAGGGGTGTATTGGGGATAGCACTGAAAATATTCAACCTAAAATGATCCAAAAATCGGTCAAATCTAACATCCATATAAAAACCAGTCAAACCGGATTGTTTATATATATACATACATACATATGTATATGTGTGTGAGTGTGTGTGTGTGTGTGTGTATGAGGTTTTACAGTAACCACCAGGTGCTCAGGCGGAAAAAGCAGCCGCTCATCTGTTTTAGTTAAGCTGTATGTTTACACGCACACTTTCTTATTTCTTATCACAGTCTGTAACATCTTTTTAACAGAATAAGAAGAAAGTGCATGTAAAATTTTCTACTGTCTACAAACAGAGGAGTGGCAGCTTCCCCCCCCCCCAGCACACATCAGTTACTGTAGACACACACACTCCAGTTTCTACCTTAGACAAGTGATTTGTGAAAGGACTACATTAAAAATATACATCCACATATACATCCGACCCCTCGAGAAGGATCACGTACGAGTCCTCTTCAGAGTGGGCAGGTTTGGAATCAGATCAGTGTGCTGTGCGGTGGAGTGTAACTAGTACTTTGTGATATACAGTTCACTCTTATTATTGTGTGTGTGTGTGTTGCGATTATTTATTCGCGTTCATGTTTCCCCAGCAGATAGCTCCGCCCCCTGGGATCCTAACCCTACAGCCTCCTCAAGCGTGTCGGAAGTAGCTCCGCCCCTCGAGAGCTTAACTAACCCATCGCCGTCATCCCATGTGAACCCATCTACAGAGCCACCTCACACGCCGCTGATCGATACGGAACCCCCCGAAAACTGCCACCAGGGTCTTAAAGCGGCGGAGAAGGCGGGCGCGGGGTCCAGCAGGGGGCAGAACCGGCACCGGGAGGGCAGCAGAGCCAGACGCCGAAGCTCCGGCGGGAACAAGGGGCACCAGAATCGCTCAGACGACGCGAAAGCAGAATCCAACAAGAGCCGATCCAAAGAGCGGAAACGAGACCTGCCTAAACCCCTGCGAGGCGACGCCGAGGTCAACGGGGGCAGCGTGGAGGGCGTCGGAATCATGCAGCAGGTCAAAGGTCAGGCTCGAGAGCCAGACAGGGGGACGGGGGAGAGAAAGACGTCCAAGAACACCAGCAATATGGCAAGCAGGAAGGCAACCGTGTCCCCAGGGCCGTGGAAAATCCCCGGATCGGATAAACTCCCGAGCAGCCTGCGTTCAGCCTCGTCCACCATCAGCAGATAAAACACACATACACACACACACACACACGTTAAGCTTCGATTAGCTTCGATTAGCTCACTCAGCCCTGAAGTGATGATCGATATGCCCCCCAAAAAACCTCTTGCCCTTCTGTGGATGAACAAAGTCGATTCAGTTTTAATTGATTTGCTCTGAAATCCTGGATTTCAGTTCCACGAAGATCCCAAATCCGTCTCCCACAACCCCCAAGTTCTCACGCCTTCACAGACAGACAGGCATTTTTAAGTTATATTTTACTTCTAAATTATTCTTTTAAAGAGACATGACACCCACCACCTTAAAAACTGGAAGTATTTTTCCTCAGTTAAGAAAAAAATAACGATGATGATGGATGTGTGTGGCGTGGGAGGAGAAACACTAAAACGCGAACTCTTACATGCATCAGAGCCACGGCGGGATTTATACACACGAAGGAATGTATTCTATTTTAATGAAGAAGACGACAGATGAAGGATGAAGGACGTAATGCAGGAGTGTATTCCCATGTGTTCTGCCTTAAATAAAATAAACTGCAGATATCTAATAAACACACGGATGATTAGAGAAATACATATATTATATTATATTATAAAGAAAAAGAGATATATGACATGCCACAGTGTAAATACACTCACCCCTGTTTCACTCTCAACAACACAACCTCCGCTACGCTTCCTCCTCGGAGCCGTCTGATTGGTCTCCTGCTCCCGTCTGCCGTTTTCCCTCAGCCGTTAACTCGGACTCTTTTTTACGCTTCAGGTACGAGAATTGGAGAATATTTACGAACTAAATTGCAGTGCTAATGCTGAAAATACTTTCTCAGCTGGGTTCCATACATCAGCAAAAGGTTAACTTCTGATTTACAAGAATGTTAATTTGTCATTTTTTTGTGTGTGTTCTGAGAATATTTAAAAAAAAAAAGATGGTTGTCTGAAAAGGTTCTAATAACATCCGGCCTCATTTATCAGGCATTTATTAAAGTTCGGTGTAAAAGGTTTTTTTTTAATACGACAAACTGAAAATTCTCACCACATTTACAAGTTTCGCTGATTTTCTTCGTACTCACATGCATATGTTGATCAAATGCCAGTCAGCTGTAAATTACCAAGTGTGTTCAAGGCATTTACATTTAGCCACGCCCACACAATTCCATAAAAGGTAAATAGAGCATGAAATGGCGACTAAATGGTGCAAGAGTGACTCCTAAGCTTGACGTGTGCTAAATATTCCAGTATCACAGACACACACTATCTCTTCCTCCTTTTATAGGGTGCCATTACTTTTGTCCTGATTGACTTATTTGTCTTAATTTATGGATTTAAACTTGAGTAATTCGTATATATAAAATCGCAGTAACTCACCGATCAGTCGAGGTTCTCATTAGTGAGTCTCCTTATATGGTAATTTACGTAACGTAGGATACGAACAATTTCCAAACAAACTGCATTTTCATTTTTGGCATAAAATGCTCTGGCGAATGACGTACGAATTAATTCGTTCGTATCCAATATGATAAACGAGACCAAATTACAGCAGATGTTTTTAGAACAGCCCCGCCCCCAACGAACTCTGATTGGCTGTGAGCGATTTTCTGTCAATTCTAGTGAACTTAAACAGACATAACGTCATTTTCACGCACTGTTCCTACGGAAATCAACGGGAAAAGGTGCTTTTTTTGCTGATACCATAAATTTCCTTATCAACGTTCCTTAACTCGGACAAATGTGTGCATTATAAACAGATCTTTATTTTCACAGGAAGGCGGGATTTCTGAAATTCCAGCTCCTACAGAATATTACGTTATTATCTGAGTTTCTATTTTCATATACAGAAAAACTACAAAATACAGAAATACCACACACACACACACACATTTATATATAAAAGAATTATAGAATTATATAGTGAATGAATTGATGATGTCGCACCTTTATTTTGCAGTTAATAAATAACAACAAAATCTATTAAAATTATTTTATTTTAAAAATGTATTCCATAAATGTCATTTAACAATGAAGTACTGTGTTTTTGTGGTTACTTGACTTTAAGAAAAAATATGCATTTTTTTCCCCCCGTAATTTATTTTCTTAAATATGCAAAATGTCTTATGATATGACTGGTTTGATTGTGGGGTAATAAAATAAAGACCAAAAAATTATTTTCAATAAATAAATAAATAACTATAAATTCTATGGATATACTGAAATACTGTATATCTTATTATGTATAAAATAAGAGTGCCTATGAAACGATCTGTGGTAAAAATGTACGTATGAGTGAGGTGTGTAAAGCTAGTGGGAAAAAAAAAACAATTTATCCAGAGATTTATTGAATTATAGAAACAACAAATTTCTCACTTTTTTTTACATCTATTTTCCATCTATTTCTGATTTATCAGCGTTCTCTCGAGCAGGAGACGAGCGTCTAACACTCCGAACGGTAGATCTGAGAAAAAATGCAAAAATGTGTTCTTGTGCTGTAATGTTTCCTTTAAGATCTCTTGCTTTATTTTTATTATTTTGGATTTTTTAAGGACTGTATGCTTCAGAGAAATCCTTCTCCGACGTCACGGTAAAGCTTTTCACAAAACCATCAGTGCAATGTAGCAGTGTGTATCACGTCATCTTACACAAACACACACCTTTATGCATCAGTGCTGGAGACAGTTGAAGTTGGAAGAGGGAAGTTGAGCTCGAGGACAAATCAGGATTTTGAGGTTAAAATCAGATCAGAGAGAAATCTAAAGCAGCGAAGAGAAATCGACTAGTTTTAACCGGTTTAACGTGATGGTTGATGTGAAGCTCCACTTAACATCAACGTCTCACTTTACAATCCAGCAGCCAAATAGCTACAAATTTATATAAATACACGTGATAGCAAAAAAAGACTTTGGTAATAGTTTTACTCTGTAATGGATAAACACTGTGCCACTGTGTGTGTTGTGCTGTTGTAGGAAAATAATCAGTGACAGGGTGGAGTGAGGAAGCAGAGTCACTGTTACACCCTGAAGCTGATTCTTTTCCCACGTGTTTTATTCCTTCACGTGTTTTATTCCTCTTCTACCACAGCAGCTTGCCAACAATGACAGTTTTTCAATTCATTAAAGAATGACATTTCATACATTTTTATCCATTTACTGTTACATTCAAAGCAAGTATCTGTTCTCACTTACGTTACAGCAGCTGTAAGCAGTCGCTCCTTCACCAGCCTCTCTTCTTTCTCTCTCTTGTTCAGTTAATAAGACAAAAAAAATACAGCTTGTCGTTTTTTTGTTACTGAGAAACCGTAAACTCCTCTGTCCTGAAGATGCTGGAAAACTTCTGACACTGGAGACTCCTTCCATTAATGCAAAATAAACGCCTCCTTACAGTAAACATCACAATAACAAGGATTACACACATATTTTTAAAATCTGTTATCGATTTGGAGTATCTGCTGTACATCTGGCAACATGCCTCAAATGCAGAATAGTATTTATGCTATTATTACTATTAACTATTATTATTATTATTATTATTATTATTATTATTATTATTATTATTATTTACCATGCCCAGATCTATAAATGGAAGTTTCACCAGTTATACATGACTGAAGGATTTTTTAGTAACGCTGTTTGCTTTAGTGCCCCCTTGTGGAGCAACTCAGGCTCTTAAATATTGAATGAATTAAATTTTGCTGTCTCAAACCTGCCTTCCTGTGATGAGTCCCTGTGATGAGTCTCTGTTATAAGTCTCTGTGATGAGTCCCTGTTATAAGTCTCTGTGATGAGTCCCTGTTATAAGTCTCTGTGATGAGTCCCTGTTATAAGTCCCTGTGATGAGTCTCTATGAAGAGTCTCTGTGTTGATTCTCTGTGATGAGTCTCTGTGATGAGTCTCTGTGATGAGTCTCTGTGAGGAGTCTCTGTGAGGAGTCTCTGTGATGAGTCCCTGTGATGAGTCTCTGTGAGGAGTCTCTGTGAGGAGTCCCTGTTATAAGTCTCTGTGATGAGTCCCTGTGATGATTCTCTGTGATGAGTCCCTGTGATGAGTCCCTGTTATAAGTCCCTGTGATGAGTCTCTGTGATGAGTCTCTGTGTTGATTCTCTGTGATGAGTCTCTGTGATGAGTCTCTGTGATGAGTCTCTGTGAGGAGTCTCTGTGATGATTCTCTGTGATGAGTCTCTGTGATGAGTCCCTGTGATGAGTCTCTGTGAGGAGTCTCTGTGAGGAGTCCCTGTTATAAGTCTCTGTGATGAGTCCCTGTGATGATTCTCTGTGATGAGTCTCTGTGAGGAGTCTCTGTGATGAGTCCCTGTGATGATTCTCTGTTATAAGTCTCTGTGAGGAGTCTCTGTGAGGAGTCTCTGTGATGAGTCTCTGTGAGGAGTCTCTGTGATGAGTCTCTGTGATGAGTCTCTGTGAGGAGTCCCTGTGAGGAGTCTCTGTGATGAGTCCCTGTGAGGAGTCTCTGTGATGAGTCCCTGTGATGATTCTCTGTGATGAGTCTCTGTGATGAGTCTCTGTGATGAGTCTCTGTGATGATTCTCTGTGATGAGTCTCTGTGATGAGTCTCTGTGATGAGTCTCTGTGATGATTCTCTGTTATAAGTCTCTGTGATGAGTCTCTGTGATGAGTCTCTGTGATGAGTCTCTGTGAGGAGTCTCTGTGATGAGTCTCTGTGAGGAGTCCCTGTGAGGAGTCCCTGTGAGGAGTCTCTGTGATGAGTCCCTGTTATAAGTCCCTGTGATGAGTCTCTGTGATGATTCTCTGTGATGAGTCCCTGTGATGAGTCCCTGTGATGAGTCTCTGTGATGAGTCCCTGTGATGAGTCTCTGTGATGATTCTCTGTGATGAGTCTCTGTGATGAGTCTCTGTGAGGAGTCCCTGTTATAAGTCTCTGTGATGAGTCCCTGTGATGATTCTCTGTGATGATTCTCTGTGAGGAGTCTCTGTGTTGAGTCCCTGTGATGATTCTCTGTGATGAGTCTCTGTGATGAGTCCCTGTGATGAGTCTCTGTGAGGAGTCTCTGTGATGAGTCCCTGTGATGATTCTCTGTGATGAGTCTCTGTGATGAGTCCCTGTGATGAGTCCCTGTGATGAATCACTCAGTTCTTCTTTCTCAGAGTCTGTGTCCTGATCCTCTGCATCTCCGGGAGGAAAATGAACTCCACCCTTATTTCGTAAATGAGGACACGGAGACGTGACAGTGATGTAGTAGTTACACCACAGCGCTGCTACGTCACCCATTAAAGCAAAAGCAGTTGGAGAACCGGAACAGGGTTCTGCTTTATTAGAAGCGGAGTGATGGTCTTCCTCACAGTGAGCACAGAGAGTGGTTCTTTAAAATGTTTTTTTTCTGATATTCGGATTTGGAAGTGAGTAGATCACGAAGCGCTGCTTATTACCGTATTTCCCAGAATACACAGAAGACACAAAATAAATTGTCTACTAGGAGAAAAAATTAATACGTACATCATTTTTTGTTATAATGCTTACAGTATTGATGCATCTATCTAGCTAGCTAGCTAATATAGGTAATGTTTAGCCAACTTATTTTATACCTTATTTTATTTAATACGCAAAACCTACCATGCAGATTCACTGTGTTTCATTAAAATTCTGGATTCTGATTGGTCAGAAGGTGTTGATTAACTCTCTATAAAGTAGTGCAGCTGCAAATGACAGGTTAATATTAATGCGCTCATTTTAACACGTTATCGTTTATATAGTAACACATATAGGATCCACAACATAAAGAGATTTTTAAAAAAAAAAAAGGTTTATGGAAGGAGTCTCCAGTGTCAGAGGTAAAGCTGTAAAAAAAAAAAAAAAAAAAAAGAGGCTGATGAGGCAACAGACATTAAATATAACTATAAATGGATAAAAACTATAATGGGTAGTTCTTTAATTAATTAAAAACTGTAATTGTTGGTAAATTGCTGCTGTGGTAGAAGAAGAATAAAATACTTTTTATAGGAAAATGATCAACTTCGGGGTGTAACAGTGACTCTGCTTTATCACACCACCCTGTCACTGATTATTTTCCTGTAACAGCACAACACACACACACACACACACACACACACAGAGTGTTTATTTCCTTACATATAGTCCAGAATGTGTTCTTTCCGGCTTTTCCAACATCATTAATACTAAGGTGAAGCTTTTAATGTATCTGATTATCGCCACGCTGTCTGAGACGAGGACGATGTTTTTATTTTCTCTGTGGATGATGGATTGATGATGATGATGATGATGATGATGATGATGATGATGATGATAAGGGACTGGATTCTGAATCACTGTGTTCTATGTTCTATATTATTAGACAACACTCTATACACACACACACACTCAGTGTACTATTCACACACACACACACACACACACAAAGACTGTACATCAGCTATTTTTTATGAAATGCAACTCTACGGATATAATAACTTTTGCAGGACGACTTGTTTATTGTAAAATACTGAGAAATACTGTCGAATAAAACCTTGCTATGGTGTAAAATATGTTCACTAAAAGTCTCTGTTGTGATTTTGTTTCATTTTTTTGTATCTAAACTACGCAGAATCTGTCCAGAGCTAAAACATCTAGATCAGTTCTAATATTATTTCTGAGTTTAGATGTCTAAAAAGCTAAAATAAAGCGAGTGGATATTAATTAATTAATTCCTAATTCAAAAATGGTTCTGAAAATCAATAAAATCCAGTTTTTTAAGGTGCAGATTTTGTGCAGATATTAATCACTCAGGAATAATTATTGTTCAGACTTCTGAAATCTGACAGAAGCTTGTGAAACACCAAATTTTTTTTTTACATTTACGTCATTGGGATTATTAAACAACAAATAAGCCGAAGGTAACTTTCACCGTGATGCTGCCACCACCGTGCTTCACAGTGGGGATGGTGCATGATTGCCCAGTGTTCCTGAGAGAGACTCTGGATCCACCTCCAGCCTGAGCAGGATAAAGCTCTTCCTCAAGATGAATGAACGAACGAATGAATGAATTTTTGGAAATCTCTTAACTTCTGAGCACTAAACATTTTCTTTACTGGTCAGGGTCATGGTGACGTTTTGATGCTTTCATGAATAAAATCAGTTTGTTTTTGTTTCTTCATCTGTCCAAACAGCTATAGCGCTGAAACATGTGACCTACATCCTGTATGTCATGATTTGTTCGAAAAACTCAAAATTTATCTGTTTTAGAATAAACATGATAACGATCCATTTGGAAAAGAGTTGATTCTTTTTTTATGATTCTTGATTCTTGGTGAGCTGATGAATCGACTCACTGAATCACAGGACCTGAGTGACTCACTGCGAGCGTCTGTTGCTGAGTAAAATCAGAGTGAAATGTCAGAAACGTGATGGAGGTGTGTTTTTTTTTTTTTTAGACTGCATCCCGCTCTGTTCATCCTGTAATTAAGAGTCAGAACTGACTTAGAAGTTGGAAATGACACGAGCCGCTCACAGAAAAGCACAGAAGTTACACTTTTACAGAAATCTGCACTGTATTAAGCATCCAAGAAACCAAGGGTAACGCTCAACACGATGCTACCCGCCACCATGCTTCACAGTAAGGATGGTGTTCTCAGAGTTTTAAGTCTCTAAACAGGATTTCATCCAGCTTTTTTCACTAAATGTCTCCAGCTTTGTGGTTGTCAATATTGTAAATATTTTCACATATTGCATATTTCACAGGATGTAAGGTTGTGATTGTCATTTTTATTTATGTGTATTGTCAGAAAGACAGGAAAGCTAACTACCTTTTGGTTTGTTTTTTGTTTAATAGGTTAAACTGCTTGTACCATAAACAGCAGTGAAGTTTTGTTTATTACTTTGGCCTTGATCCACGCTGAAGCCTGTCCCGGTCTTTTCTTTTGATTATGTAAATCAGAAACACTTACAGTAATATATCCTTTAATATTGAACTTCTGTCTCACGTGGGAATTATTCCATGAGCTATACTATATTCCATCACATCGCTAACTTACAACTCGTGTTTTAACTTGTACTGTACTGTCCTGACCAGAGACTGGGTCATAACAGCCGCGGATCTCTCCAGCTCCTTCAGAATTACCCAGAATTCACAAAATAAACATCTATAACAAACATTTTTTACTAACGAAAACTTTTCAGAAGACTTAAGACTTACAGAAGACTTTTGCGCGGCACTGTAGAGTATAATCCCAAATAAGTCCATTTCAGTACCTGGTTGTAACACTACAAAATGTGAACACTTATGAATATACTGTATACCAAAAGCAAAAATAGATCAAGCAATAATTTCATAAATAAATAAAACTGGAAAAGCTAACTCGAGATTATGATGATGTGAAAGTTATCGTGAAAGTTATCCACTCAGGTGGAGTCCCACCTCCTATCATGTGCTCCTTCTACCGAGGCACCATTGAGAGCATTCTCACCAGCTGCATCACTGTGTGGTACGGAGGCTACGCTGCCTCCTGTCGGAAGCCTCTGCAACGCATAGTGAATGCAGCCAGCAAGATCATCGGAGTCTCTCTGCCCTCCCTTGTGGATATCTTCCCCACCCGCCTCACTAGCAGAGCCATCAGCATCGCAGCAGATGCTTCTCCCGTCAAACCTCCACTTCAGCCTACTGCCTTCAGGGAGAAGATACCGGAGCCTCCAGGCTCGTTCCACAAGGCTTTCTAACAGCTTCATCCACCAGGCTGTCAGGATGCTGAACTCTGTCCATCATCTCCTCCTCCTACTTCTGAACTCTAATAATCTACAGCTCACCCCTCACTTCTTTCATTGCACATAGACACTTTATACTTCTGCAGAACTCTGCACACATGGACCACCTGAAACACCTATTCAAAACGTTACATGTACAAACTATTTAAATCTGACACTGTTTTTACACTACTGTCATACTGCTGCTATTCTGTCTTGCATCTTACAATAGGACTCTATACCCAGAACTACTCAATGTTACATTTATTGCATGTGTATTTGCACCTTTGGACGTATATTTGTATATTTTACAGAATTCACTGTTTACATTTACTCAGATTTACTCAGATGTCTGTTCATTCAGATGTTTACAACATATTTTTTCACTCTGTTTATTTATATCTATTTATTATCAAGTACACTGCTGTTACCTTCCTACAAAATCTGTTCTATATTGCACTGACTGCATTGACCGTAAACACTTGATAAGAGAGAAGAGAAACGGTATTTCGATTCCTCTGTATGTGTGCACATATGGTGGCATTAACAACTAAAGAACCTTGAACCTTGAACCTTGAAATAATAATGAGAAAATATAATTCAGTTGAAACTAAACTAACATAACTCGAGTCAAAGAAGCAAAAGCATTTCAGATATTTTTCATTTTGTTTTTATTTACTTTCTTACTCACTCATTAAATGTTTATAGATATTATTTTATTTTATTTATTTATTCCAAACTGCTTTTTAAAGCATATTGTAGTTTATTTAAGAGGGTAATTTCCTAATATTCTGCAGCTGATTAGGTTAACAAGGTTGATATTATTTTGTGTCTAAATTTATTAAATATTTTTGTTTATTATTTATTTAATATTTTTTCTATTCAACTTTAATTGATATCCAGTGTTGGTTCATTTATTTTCTGTTAATACAAATGTTGTCATTGTCCTCGCCTCTAGATGGCGCTGTTGAGCCATTAAAGTCTCCTAACTGCTCATTAAAAATAACCGAAGAAGCGGGTTGTATCCCAAACGGCTACATACTGTCTATATCCGTGCCCTCCATTTAGTGTCTTCAAACGGCTTGTACACCCTACATAGTGCACTAGGAGTAAACTTGTGCGCGGTTTGGGACTGAACCGCCTGGAGGAGGTGAAGGCGCAAAACTAGCCGCGTTACAAAACGTTGGCTAATCACAAATAAGAGTTAATTACAGTCAACATGGACTGGTAAATATTTTAATTTAACTTTGTTGTTATGTTTGTAAATATTTTGTCTTGTTCAAGAGCTTAAAAGTGAAGCTCGGAGCGGTGAACTGGGTCAGCTAGCTGAATTGTTAGCTAGCTTGCTAATATGCTAGCTAGCTAAACTGCACATGTCAAAATTCACGGGGGTTTAATGTTAGTTTATAAAAGTTGGTTATTAAAATCAGATAAAAGTAAATAGTATCTGTAGGATGTTTAGAGAATAAAGCACATCCTATGTGTTAAGTAAGTATAAATTAGTTAGCTAGAATGAAAGTAAAAGCTGAGAAGCTTGTATTATTTATTAAACTATTGTTTATTTAATATTAAACACATTTTTTTTATAAATGTGTTAGAAATTAGAAATGTCCTGATCCCGTTTTTCCATTTCAGAGCTTTGTGTTTTGGTTAAAACCTGGATAGTCATCGGCGAGGTGTCGTTCTGGAATGAGTCGACTCACTGAACCGACTCTTTGAACCGACTCTTTTGAGTGAAGTTTGAGAGTCGACTCGCGCAAATGAGCCGTTTATTTCTTTCTTTCTTTTTCTTTTACTTTCTTCTGTTCATTATTCGCTTTTGTTCCTGTAGTGTAATTTGATCTCAGTGTTTGGAAAGCTCTGACTGCAAACGTCTGGCTTTAACAAACCTCTGAGCTGTTTGTTAGAGTGAACCGATTCATCTTCACGCTTCATCCTGCTCAGAGTCGTGCTGAGATTTGATGCTTTTGTGAATTAAATCATATAAAACTTTTGTTCCTTTGTCTGTTTAAATAGATAAAGGGCTGAAACAGGTGACCTACATCCTGTATGTCATTATTTATTGGAAAAATCTGTTTGTTACTGGTCAGAATATTGAGAGAGCCCTTGTTGCAGAACCAGAAGTCCAGGAGGTGGAGCTGGATCTATAAGCCCAACCCCTAATTCGCACAACGCTGTACAACACGATACAACACATTACACACACTTATCCAGCCTGAAACACACTTCACCCCCTGCGCAGTCTAGGTAGGAGGAGCTGGATCAGGTCTGACTCCACCCCCTGGACTTTTTTTCTCTGTAGTGAGGAGTTTAAAAAAATATTAGAATATAAATAACAGTGAGTCAGTTTGGTCCAGAAAGAGGCGACTCTTATTGGTGAGCTGAGTCAAATGAACTGACTCAATAATAGAGCGACTCTCTGCAAGCTCCTGTTGCTGAGCTAAGTCAGAGACATGATAGAGGCATGTTAAAAGACTGTTTGTGACCTGCTGTGTGTGTGTGTGTGTGTGTGTGTGTGTGTGTAGGAGTCAGAACTGGCTGAACTCTCCGGTGGTTCGAGATTCAGAAGTGACGCGAGCCGCCCGAAGGAAAAGCTCCCACAAGAAGGTGGCATGTATCCTTCCCAAGCACCACAGAGTCTCCTCTCATGGGTGTGAAGTCGGATCTGTTTACAAATTCCATGTCCAAGTAGGAATTCTGGGCTCTCTGTCCCAAATCCGATAGTCCCCAGGGTCCTACATTCTGCCCTTTTAAACCCCAACATCATACTATCACTAAAAAATATATTCTAACATTTACACAAGAGCGTCATGCGCAATTTCTTTTCCTTTCATGAAGCAGTGTCATAGAGTTTCCCTAAATATGTTCTTAAATGGTCATGTGTTATTATCTATAAATAAAGAATAATTAATAGAGCTGCACTGTCCTGTGTTTGCCCCTTAACCGCTTCCTCCAGTTCCTCTTGCGCAGGATGAGTCTCCTTCAGCCGCCATCACCGAAAGCACGACCCCGGCGCGACCCCTGCTGCGCCAGAACCCCGGCTCTCTCCTCAAACACACGTGTAAGAGAACCGATCGTTATAAAGGGATAACTGGGTTCGCTTAAATCGAGCTGTGTCTC
>NC_069727.1:2604788-2632288 GCF_027358585.1 Pangasianodon hypophthalmus
TTACACCAAACGTCACACACACACGTTTTTCTGGACGGTTTTGTCCTCCTGAGACATCACAGTGATGTGTGTTTGTGTTTCACAGCAGTGAAGGATCAGGAAGAGGACACGACCTGGAGGCTCTTTATAATTACACCACGTGTCTGAGCTGAACCACGTCTCTTCCACACACACACACACACACACAACTAAATGCAGTGAGACTGCAGAAGCTCTTTTAGCTCAAGACTGAGGACGGCTTCAGGCTTCAGCTTTTAATCATCCATTTCAGCAGCTGCGTCCAGACACCGCATCACTTCCTGTAAAAGTCCTCGTTAAGAGAAGCCCTGATCCCGTGTGACCTCCAAATCCCAGCCTGTGAGTCAGCGCCTAATGGTGTAGGGGTCATTCATCCTCAAGGGCCCTTGATTTGTAGGTGATGAAGTGTTTTAGTGCAGAAGGTGTGAACAAGGCCACTGGCTTGGCCAGGAGATTATCCTCACCATCTCTCTCTCTCTCTCTCTCTCTCTCAGAATGAAGCCTGTGTAACTCTATCTCACCCTTCATCCTTCTCTCTGTCTAAATGGACATGATGGTATTGAATGGTTAATGTACTGGCCTTATAATTCCCATATTAATATCCTCATAATCCCATTATTAATGTCCTCATAAGGCATAAGTTATTACCATCCACACCCTGCTCCACATCTACACACTTTAACTACACAACCCACTCCCACTCCCACACACACACACAAACACACACTCACACACACACACACACACACACACACACACATGCTTTTAACCTCCTGCATGTTTAATGAAGGATTTTGGACTCTGATTGGCTGATATAGTAACTGTATTCAAATGACAAAACAAATCTGAAAATGAAATTGACGCTGATTTATTACATGAAAACAAACATCTAAATGTTTGTCTGAGATTTGCTTGGCTAATTGTGAACCTTGTTTGTGTGTGTGAAATTAGATGATCATTTTTAATTGATATTTAATTGGAGCATGTAATTAAACAGCCTTCTTAAAAGACTAAACCCCAGAGTAACCCCGGCTTTGAGTCGGCCAACATCTAAAGGAAAGTGAATTATTTGTGCGATGTTGTTTGGTAAGAAGAGGGAATTTACTGTTTGATGTAAAACCTGATTCAGACGCCTGATTCAGACGCCTGTTTATCTGCGCTGCATAACTGAATTTTAAGAGATATTAAACATTTAAATATCTGTTGGTATTTTATTTGTCTTAATAATGTGAAGTGACTGAATCTGTGTCTAAAACCACAATTATTCATCATTTTCAGCTGAATACTGAATACTATACTATATTTCATAAACATAAAAAAACTGTAGTGCAGAAAAGACCTTCAAACCTGAAACATTATCTACATGTGATGAAAATGTTCTCCAGTGAGGTTTTTCTCCTTTGTTAAGGATTTGATGAATATTTACACAACTCAAAATTTCAACTGAAGCCTAAATCCTCTCCAGGACTGAAATCTGATCTCCTTACGCTCTCATATTCATAAGGATTCAGATGATTCGAGCTGGTGTGTAATGTTAAATGATTTATGTTGCGGTGTAGGTTGGACATTTTTACCCATAATTCCTCTGTGTGGCCTCTGTGTGGGAGGCAGACAGGGTTACAGAAGGAAAAGTCACTGCTACAGGATTAATTAGTGCTGCGCTCATCATGCATGGTGTGTGTGTGTGTGTACGTGAGGGTGTGTGTGTGTCCCCTCATTACCATGAATAGATATAACCTTTACTGGATGGGCAGAAACACACACATGGCTATTAATACTGATTTATCAGTGGCTCGGTTCATAGATTCTGAAGTGGCCATTGAGCTGAACTCAGCGCACACACTGCACCTCGTCTCCTCACTTAACACTGCAGTTAAACACACACTTCACACACATTTGGTGTTTTTAGTTTTGTGGTTTGTCCTTTATTATTTCTGGTCTTGACCTTGCTGTGTGTGTGTGTGTGTGCATGCGCAGATCTCCTAGCTGTGCCGAAACACCCATATGCTGCGATGGAGAACTGGGGTCTGAGTGTGTTTGTGGAGCAGAAAATCCTGCTGGATCCTGAAGTCTCATCTTTCTCCTACCAGATGGATCTCACCATGGTGGTGGTGCATGAGATCTGTCATCAGGTACACACTTACACACACACACACACACACACACACTTGTTTCACTTTGTCATAAAAGTGGAGAAACCCCTGCATTTTTCTGCTGCATTACGTTGGTAATGTATTAAAGTGAAAAGTTGGAATAAGTAAGGGTGAACAGCGGGGATAAGTGGAGTGAACAGCAGGGATAATAAGGGTGAACAGCGGGGATAAGTGGAGTGAACAGCAGGGATAAGTGAGGGTGAACAGCAGGGATATGTAAGGGTGAACGACGGAGTTAAGTTAAGGTGAAGAATAGGGATAAGTTACGGTGAACATCAGGGATAAGTGAGAGTGAACAGGGGAGATAAGTGAAGGTGAACAGCAGGGATAAGTGATGAATAGCAGGGAGAAATAATGGTAAAGGGGGGGGTAAATGAAGGAGAACATTGGGGATAGGTGAGGGTGAACAGCAGGGATAAGTGAGTGTGAACTACAGGAATAGGTGAGGGTGAACAGTGGGGATAAGTGGGAAACAGTGGAAATAACTGTATGTGAACTGCAGGGATAAGTGAGTGTGAACACCAGGGAAAATGAGGGCAAACAGTGTGGATAAGGGAGTGTGATCAGTGGGGATAAGTGAGGGTCAACAGTGAGGATAAGTGGAGTTTACAGCAGGGATAAGTGGTGTGAACAGCAGGGATAAGTGGAGTGAACAGTGAGGATAAGTGAGAGTGAACAGTGGGGATAAGTGAGAGTGAACAGCAGTGATAAGTGAGAGTGAACAGTGAGGATAAGTGAGAGTGAACAGTGAGGATAAGTGAGAGTGAACGGTGGGGATAGGTGGAGTGAACAGTGGGGATAAGTGGAGTGAACAGCAGGGAGAAGTGAGAGTGAACAGTGGGGATAAGTGGAGTGAACAGCAGAGAGAAGTGAGGGTGAACAGTGGGGATAAGTGGAGTGAACAGCAGGGAGAAGTGAGAGTGATCAGTGAGGATAAGTGAGGGTGAACAGTGAGGATAAGTGAGAGTGATCAGTGAGGATAAGTGAGGGTGAACAGTGGGGATAAGTGAGAGTGATCAGTGAGGATAAGTGAGGGTGAACAGTGGGGATAAGTGAGAGTGAACAGTGAGGATAAGTGAGGGTGAACAGTGGGGATAAGTGAGGGTGAACAGTGGGGATAAGTGAGAGTGAACAGTGAGGATAAGTGAGGGTGAACAGTGGGGATAAGTGAGAGTGACAGCAGGGAGAAGTGAGAGTGATCAGTGAGGATAAGTGAGGGTGATCAGTGAGGATAAGTGAGAGTGATCAGTGAGGATAAGTGAGGGTGAACAGTGGGGATAAGTGAGAGTGATCAGTGAGGATAAGTGAGGGTGAACAGTGGGGATAAGTGAGAGTGAACAGTGAGGATAAGTGAGGGTGAACAGTGGGGATAAGTGAGAGTGAACAGTGGGGATAAGTGAGGGTGATAAGTGGGGATAAGTGAACAGCAGGGAGAAGTGAGAGTGAACAGTGGGGATAAGTGAGAGTGAACAGTGAGGATAAGTGAGGGTGATAAGTGGGGATAAGTGAACAGCAGGGAGAAGTGAGAGTGAACAGTGAGGATAAGTGGAGTTTACAGCAGGGATAAGTGGTGTGAACAGCAGGGATAAGTGGAGTGAACAGTGAGGATAAGTGAGAGTGAACAGTGGGGATAAGTGAGAGTGAACAGCAGTGATAAGTGAGAGTGAACAGTGGGGATAAGTGGAGTGAACAGCAGGGAGAAGTGAGAGTGAACAGTGGGGATAAGTGGAGTGAACAGCAGAGAGAAGTGAGAGTGAACAGTGGGGATAAGTGGAGTGAACAGCAGGGAGAAGTGAGAGTGAACAGTGGGGATAAGTGAGAGTGAACAGTGAGGATAAGTGAGGGTGATAAGTGGGGATAAGTGAACAGCAGGGAGAAGTGAGAGTGAACAGTGGGGATAAGTGAGAGTGAACAGTGAGGATAAGTGAGAGTGACAGCAGGGATAAGTGAGAGTGATCAGTGAGGATAAGTGAGGGTGATCAGTGAGGATAAGTGAGAGTGATCAGTGAGGATAAGTGAGGGTGAACAGTGGGGATAAGTGAGAGTGATCAGTGAGGATAAGTGAGGGTGAACAGTGGGGATAAGTGAGAGTGAACAGTGGGGATAAGTAAGAGTGAACAGTGAGGATAAGTGAGGGTGAACAGTGGGGATAAGTGAGAGTGAACAGTGAGGATAAGTGAGGGTGAACAGTGGGGATAAGTGAGAGTGAACAGTGGGGATAAGTGAGGGTGAACAGTGGGGATAAGTGAGAGTGAACAGTGAGGATAAGTGAGGGTGAACAGTGGGGATAAGTGAGAGTGAACAGTGGGGATAAGTGAGGGTGAACAGGCTGTTAATAAGGATGTATTAGTTGGAAAGAGCTTCAGCACTTTCCTGATTAGCAGCACCCACACACCCACACACACTTTTCAGGCTCATAATTATTTCCCTCTCAGTGAGAGAGAGAGACTTTGAGAATCCATTCATCTTCTTCTTGGCACCCAAAGAGGGAATTAGAGAACAGGCCCTCCACCATGTTGACATATTGATTTCCTCATCTATTAAGAACACCAGAGAGAGTGAGAGAGAGTCAGAGAGAGAGACAGAGAGAGACAGGTCTTGTAGTGTAATATATTTCTCTTTGTATAAAAATGTCATTCCCAGTGACAGATTAAAATAAATATGAGTAACTCACAGAGAAGTCTGAGCACTGGACATTAAGTACTCTGTCCTCATTCTAATAACTCAGACGAGGCTGAGCTCTGGACATTAAACACTCTGTCCTCATTCTAATAACTCAGACGAGGCTGAGCTCTGGACGTTAAACACTCTGTCCTTATTCTAATAATTCACAGACGAGGCTGAGCTCTGGACATTAAACACTCTGTCCTTATTCTAATAATTCACAGACGAGGCTGAGCACTGGACGTTAAACACTCTGTCCTTATTCTAATAACTCAGACGAGGCTGAGCGCTGGACATTAAACACTCTGTCCTTATTCTAATAACTCAGACGAGGCTGAGCGCTGGACATTAAACACTCTGTCCTCATTCTAATAACTCAGACGAGGCTGAGCGCTGGACATTAAACACTCTGTCCTTATTCTAATAATTCACAGACGAGGCTGAGCGCTGGACGTTAAACACTCTGTCCTTATTCTAATAACTCAGATGAGGCTTAGCACTGGACGATAAACACTCTGTTGTCATTCTGTTTTAGTTCTAATGACTCACAGACGAGGCTTAGCACTGAAAGGCCATAAATCTCCTTTCTACCACATCACAGCTGAATTGATTACTACTGGGGCCAAACGGTGAGTGGAGTTTTACCCATCAGCCCCGTGGAGGCGAGGTCCAGCCGCTGCTCCCAATAAGCCTCACATTGTGGTGTAATAACTCAGCAGATTGCTGCTCAATTTGCTCAGTACACACACACACACACAGCCTCAGTCCCTGTTAATAACTCTAAAGTCTGCAAGAGAAACTCGCCAGTGTTTATTTGTTTTTCTCCATTTAGCCGTTTAAGCGTTAATTTATATCTGTTATTGGGGGCAGAGGCTGAGATTGGATTTGCTTTATTATCATTAATGACGTCTCGAGTCGGATTCTGTCTTTTCTGATACAAGGATACAATCTGAAACAATGATACAGTCTGATTCAGTTATGCAACTAACACAGTCTTATATAGTCTGATACACCAATACAGTCTGATACAGTCTGATTCAGCAATGGTGGCAAGGAAAAACTCCCTGAGATGAAGAAACCTTGAGGAAGAAACCTTGAGAGGAACCAGACTCAACTGGTTTTATCTGGGTGACACCAAATAGTGTGATTTAAAAAAAAATTTCCCTCTATAACTGTACTATACTATGTACTATAAAGTCAAAAAATGCAATTGTGTAACCAGGAACTTGTGAGCTTATAAGCAACTTATGAATATGAGCATCAGAGTTATTTCTGATATTTTTGATTCAATATTGTTTTAACATGAAGTGTATTTTGTTGAAGTTACTAACTGTTCAATGATTGAGACTTGAGTGCAAAACTGTTCATAGCAATTATAGTCCTAAGCCTATCTTTATGGTTTCTAAGTGGCACTATCCACAGTAACCTCGTTAATCTTTAGGCTGTCTGTGTGGGGCCATCCTCAGCAACAGCAAGTGGTTTTTCGGTGATAAAATCTCCAACCAGAAGTAGGGCATCAGGGTGGGATCAGGCAGGTCCAGAGAGCAGAAGGAGTCAGGATCAATAGTATCTTAGGAGTAGCATGTGTAGCTCGACAGAGATAGACTGAGAGAGAGAGAGATTAATAAGTATGCTCACTGTCAGGTAATGGTTAAAGAAATTGTACATTGCGTGCAGAGTGAAAGCAGGGTCTCCGGCAAGACTAGCCATGACAGCATCACTAAAAGAGAGAGCCAGAAGGTAACACAGACCAGAGGGTGCCCTGGGACATAAATTGGCCAGCCACTCCACCATCAACAAACCTGACTGAGAGTGGTGTGGAGACAGCATCCAAACATCCAAGTTCACCACAACACTCTATGCCTGTGAACCCTCCAGATCTGCTCCTTTACCTAAGAAAAAACTATTCACAAAAGGCTTGACTAAACAAATATGTTTTCAGCCTAGACTTAAAAACACAGACTGTGTCTGAGTCCTGAATACTAATTGGAAGGCTGTTCCATAACTCTGGGGCTTTTTAAGAGAAAGCTCTTCCCCCGCTGTAACCTTAACTGTTCGAGGTACCAACAAAGAGCCTGCACTTTTTGATCAAAGTAGGCGTGACAGATCATGAAAGACCTGAAGTTCACTCAGGTACTGTGGCCTGAGATCATTCAGTGCTTTATAGGTCAAAAAGTAGTATTTTATAATCAATGCAAAATTTGAATGCTACAGTCTGGTGCAGTCTTATACAGTATAATACAGTGATACAGTCCGATACAGTGTCAGTCTGATACTGAGATCTACAGAGTGACACTGGTCTGTGTGTGGAACTTTGTGAGTTCTCTCTCTTCTTTCTCAGATAGTGTATCTGCTCCAAACCTCTTCTCTCATATTTAACCTGACACACTGGGTTTTAAAGTATAATTGGCCGATTTCTTGAAGCTCCTCTGTGTTTTAGACTTTGTAGTCAGGGAAGCAAAACCAACCTGCCGACTATGCCGAAGAGCAACTTGTCAGAAATCCACCTGCATGCAGCGAAGTGTGTGTTTTTATGACAACATTGACAACATCGGATCTCATCAAACCATCACGGATCAGCCGTGTTTCTCCTAACGAGATGTTTTAGCAAAGCCACCGTCTGCCTCTCTGTCACACCGAACCCTGAATGAGATCCTGTGATGAGCTCTCACTGCTAATCAGCTCTCTGTTTTTCCTCATTATTACTGACACATAATAAAAGTGATACATGATAGAAAGCATCATTTAGACTCACTGTAATATCCAGATGGAGTAAATCCACAACAGAGGGACAAATTTCTCTCTCCAAGTCCATTTACACTCAGTTTGGCCGAGTGCCTGCATGTGAAGTAGAATAAAAAAGAGAAATTAGCTGTGTGTGTGTGTTTGCGTGTGTGTGTTTGTGTGTGTGTGTGTGTGCGTGTCAGTGTAGGTTATTGTTTGGTTATTAATCATCGCTCTAAAAGCTCCATCTGGCGAAGCTGCTTTTCTCCTGAAACAGATTTCAGGTGATTTTGTTTAAAAGTAATGATCATAAATGTGCAGAGGATTTCTGATTAAACACTAAAGCTGTGAAAATTATTTCTAATACACATCCAAAAAGCATCAATTAAACAAAACAAAAGTTTTTGTGCTGCTTTCTGTTCTGAAATTAAAAAAAGAAAAGAAAAAAAAAAACAAGACACACACATATCCACATAGGTTACACTAATCAGAATATTTTAGGATTATATGAATGCTGAATATTATAACTGATGTGAAATATGAACGTGTAATACAAGTGTTAGATGTATAATGGATTTAAACATTTCCACACTTGAAGCCTTATTAAACATCTTTAGAGCTTCATTAGATTAAAGAGGATTAAAGATGACAATCAGTTCCATGAAAATATGCTGGAAATGTATTGAGTTTGAGAATGTGCTAGAATATTGTTTAAAATGGACTTGTTTAGAGGAATCTTTGGAGGTTTCTTGGTTTTGTCTCATGTTCCTTGGTGTTCTTATAAGTTCCTACGTTATCCAAGTGTCAACTGCTTTGTTATATTCTGTTCTTTTAATAAAGCACTTCATTTTTGAGTACTTCTGTGTTTTTCAGGCATTACAGCATAGAAGAAAGAAAAAAAGACAATTGTAGACTATATTATAAAAGAATTTGTTTATGTAGTTATGACAAAATGTAACACTAAATCTTTCTAAAATTGAACTAAACATGAATAAATTCGAATGATTCATGATGATCATCATTTTTTTTTTAAATAGAATGTATTTATTGCCTAGCTCTAACATCAGTACAGCATTAACAGTAAAATACTGAACTTTTTTCTGTGTGTGTGTGTGTGTGTGTGTGTGTGCGCGCGTGTGTGTGTAGTGGTTAGGAGACCTGGTCACTCCAGTGTGGTGGGATGACGTGTGGATTAAAGAGGGATTTGCTCATTACTTCGAGTACGTGGGGAGCGACTTCCTCTTCCCAAAATGGAACATGGTGAGTGACGTCCTTTCATTTATTTTGCATCATCAGCATTTTATACTGATCTAAACATCACCGGTTACACTTTTATACACAGCTGGACTGATTAAATACAAATATATAATAACTTTTACCCTCAACACTCTAAAGTAAATGAGTGGAATCACACAGTCTCAGGCAGAAATGTGACACTGAGGTTCTAGTATCACACACACACACACACACACACACACACACACACATAGGACAGGACAGAAACACAGCAGTGTGTAGGACATTCTCCTTAATGCAGTAACGATGTGGAGGATGAACGCGCTCGAGTGCTCATGGTGTGATTGTGGACTTTACTGAGTGCAGATTCAGCAGAGTTTCTCTCTTTCTCCTGCACTGATTGAGGAAGCAGACGCGACTCGCTGGAGCTGCACGTGTTCACAAACTCGTCCCTGATAGTTTTTGTCTCTTTGCTGCTGCTGGACGGTGTTACGAGACCGTTGGGGTGGAGGGTGTCAGATGGACGGGTTTGATATCGTCTTTATGGAGGAAGGAGAGCTGAGAGAGTGGAAATGAAATGGTGTTGGAGGTTTACACTGTGATGAGAGCTGGTATGGGCCAGATGGAAGCTCTTCTAATGGCACTCATTTTACAGCCCACTTACGTGACTCCTGTGAGAAGAGATTGTGGCTGAACAGCTGCTTTCTCTCTCTCCCTCTCTCTCTCTCTCTCTCTCTCTCTTTCTCTCTCTCTCTCTCTCTCTCTCTCTCTCTCTCTTTCTCTCTCTCTCTCTCTGTATTTCTCTTTCTTTACAAGCACTGTGTGCTTGTGTTTGTTTTAGTTTCCTGTTCTGGTTGTGTCCTCCACTCTGTCCTTTCATTGATTGGTTACCCTATTGTGTTCACCTGTTTCATGTTTTTAAACATCACTGAGAGAATCAGATCTCCTCCTGATGTCTAAAATGCCTGGCCTCTCCTGGACTCTCCTGTGAAATTATTCATCTTTCACACATTTGTGCGTGGAATCTCACATTTTATAATAAATCACTAATTTTCTCTGTGTGATAAATAACAAATCTGTTTCACAGAATAATAATAACGATCATTTTAGACGTGGAGGACGAAACTTTTCTGATTTTTCACAGAGAAACAGGAAAAACGTTCATTCTGAGATGGTCATTAAGTGATGTTTAAATTTCCCATTACACGGTCGCTGTATATAAGAGGAACTGTAGCATAGACATAATTTCACCGTAAGTAATGACACCCTACATTAACTCTCCCGTTTCTGTTAGTAATAGAAAGTGGATGATGCGTAACGTGTGTGTCATCTGTTCACTCCAAAACCATTTCACTCATGTTTTCTATCATTATAACACTTATGAAAATGGTGAGTGATCATTCAAGAAAAATGTTCCATTTCTGAATCTTACAGAGCGAGACATCAGGTTTCATCACAGAATAATTCACTGTGTGTGTGTGTGTGTGTGTGTGTCTGTGTGTGTGTGTGTCCAGAAACAGAGGTTCCTGACTGACGTTCTTCATGAAGTCATGCTGCTGGACGGTATGGCGACGTCTCATCCCATCTCAGAGGAGCTTTTCCAAGTCACTGACATCCACCGAGTTTTCGACTGGATCTCCTACAAAAAGGTTGTGCTTTCTCCTGCATGTTCCTCAACGACACACAAACCCCCCTGAACATGTCAGTGTCACTGCCGTACTGGTAATAAACCACCATCCGAATCATATCTGCTCAGTGGTGCTGCCTTTCCACTGATGGAGGGGGTGCCAATACTTTTACTGAGTGATAGATGGGCTACAGTCAGGGTGACCTGTATTCTATTAGATTTCTTTACAGGGTCAGTTTGAAAAATAATCTCATTTAGACAATTACCTTCTTATTTGTGTGTGTGTGTGTGTGTGTGTGCAGGGAGCTGCACTGATTCGCATGTTGGCCAACGTCATGGGACAAACTGCGTTTCAGAGAGGCATCAATGTGAGTGAACCAAAATCAGACTGTATCTCTTTCTGTATTTCTGTCTGTCTGTATTTCTGTCTGTCTGTATTTCTGTCTGTCTCTCTGTCTTTATTTCTGTCTGTCTCTCTGTCTGTCTGTATTTCTGTCTGTCTTTCTGTCTGTCTCTCTGTCTTTATTTCTGTCTGTCTGTCTGTCTGTCTTTATTTCTGTCTTTCTGTCTGTCTGTCTCTCTGTTTGTCTCTCTCTCTCTCCCTCTCTCTATCTCTCTCTGGCTCTCTCTATTTCTGTCTCATTTATTTTCTCTCTGCCTTTCTTTCTCTCTCCCTATATCTATCTATATCTCTCTCTATCTCTTTCTGTCTCACTGTTTTTTCTCTGTTTTTCTTGCTCTCTGTCTCTCTCTGTCTCTCTCTCTCTCTCTCTCTCTCTCTCTCTGTGTCATATTTGAATTTTACTCCCGTTTTATGCCCTAACACACTTCCACTCCAGATGTGTGGCAGATGTTTTCTCTCGGTTCTCATTAACAGCTCTTTATTTTCTAGAAGCTTCAGTAGAAGAGTCTCATTAATGCCTGTGAGCTGCAGTTATTAATTATACATTGTGTTTAATCATCATGGTTATTAAACTGCAGTGTTTAACTCACCTGTCATTTCTCACTTTCTCGTGTTCGTCTCTCTCTCACTCGTTCGTCTCGTCGTCTCACTTTCAGATGATTTCAGCTTCGTGATTATGTTTTGGCACTGAGTGAAATCCTCCAGCCTAATCCATAAACACTACCTGAGTGACGGCACAGTGTGGTGTGTGTATGTGTGATTGAGTGTGTTTGTTTGTGTTTGTGTGTGTGAGTGTGTGTGTGTGTGTGAGTGACCTTGGTGTGAGCTGTGTCTAAAGGCAGACAGGTTTATTTTGTCCTCCTGAAATCAGTGCAGTGAAAATAATGAAAAGCCGCTTTGGCAGCCTGACCAGGGCCGAGTCTGGACCTGATGGTCATTCAGCCTCAGGGCAACGGTCAGACAATGAGAGAGACGGAGAAAGAGAGAGAGAGAGAGAGAGATTCAGCAGACCAGAACAGAGCTTGTCAGTCAGTAATCTGCTGCATCTCCACACATATTTCCCAGAGTGCTGGTTTTTGGAGCTGGGGCTTGACCTCAGGGTGACAGGGCACGGTGTCGATGCTCCTCCGTCTGGCTTCACTGATACACACACACACACACACACACACCCCACTGATAGAGCAGGAGCGATTAAACACACTGCTCATGGACCACCTGGCCTGTACAGTTCATTAGGCTGTGACACCTGGTAGGTGGGAGGGAGGAATGAGGACAGGAGAGGAAAGCTTCTGAGAGAACACTTTTCCTGAAAAACATAAATCACCGTTTCTAAGTTCAATAATATTCACACACAGCATCTCCTCTGTCGTCGTTCTGTCCGTGGTCGAGGTCTCTGGAGCTGTCTGCGTCTGCTCTCTCTCGCCTCTCACTGCAACACAGAGGCTTTCATTCCTTTAATTAAAACTGACAGCATGTCTAATATAACATCATATAAATGTCCTGGATGGAAATCAGCAGCAGTGAGTGAAGGAGCTAAAGTGCCTGAAACATTTACACTCATATTTACTCTTCAAGGTGAATGTGTTAGATTAGATACGCAGGCAGATTTGCAGGAAGACACCGATAGGGAACTTATTACACAAGATTAATGTTCCTTTTTCATTTATATAAACTCTTTCTGCTGTGTTTCTCTCCCTCTGTTTTTTCTAAGTGTGTTTGTAGAAAGTAAATCATTTGTTTTTCTTTCTCATTCATTTTTCAAACTGTGAAACTTTGATTTCATTATTGTTTATTGTGTCCATCTGCATTTTCTCTCGTCCTTCACCACACTCACTGATGCTGAAACACTTTCACACTGAATGTCTGACTTCTTTAAATATCATCACGAGCCTCTAATTTTCTCCTTATTGTCCATCTTGAAGCTTCAGCCAATCAAACCCCAACATCTGCCACACTGGATTTACACTCGCTGTGCTGAATCGAAATGAGAAGCGATAACTATCTCACTGCAGGGTGTTTTTCCCTCCATTCTCCTGAATGTGCTTTATATCTCCGTCTGCTGCTGAATGAACAGATGCAAGAAGTTACCAGTTTTCCTCACTGCCTGTTTTACAGGATTATTTAGTGACGCACGAGTACGGAAACACGGCAAGGGACGACTTGTGGAACTCATTTTCACAGGTGAGATTCATACTATAAGAGTGTGTGTGTGTGTGTGTGTGCTTTAAGCCCAGGACCTGTAAAGTCATGACACACACTAATAGGAGAGAGAGAGAGAGAATGTGTGTGCAGAAATGATTGATTCTCCTCACGCTTCTGCAGAAGGCTGGTGTGCTTGCAGGTGAGCAGCAAGGAGCTTAGTATCCACTGTGTAACTACACACACACACATACACAGTACTCTGAGAATTCATTCCCATTACCAACTTGAACCTCCATCAAAAATCTGAAAATAAAATAAAAAATCATATCATAGCAGACAATTTAAGATTTTTTTCTTTTTTAAAGACTGACAGCTGAAGTGAATGGAGGCAGGAAGAGTCCATTTATTAAGAGAGACATCTATGAAATGGAATCAGTCACGTTGCTCTGAGATTCCTGTGAGACCCGATGCTGCAGTTTGGATTAATACAGGTGTCTGTGCCCTTCTGCTTCCCCGTGCAATATCAGCTGGATGTGTTTCAGTGCTGGACACACAATGTCCAATCTCAGAATGTCCATCTTTAACACCTCCAGCTTTATCACCTCCATGCAGTCACAACACATCCAATATCAGAATAGCCTAAATGCATTTAGCTTTAACTCATCCAGTCTAATCATGTCTAGTTCTGTCACATCATGTCCAGCCACAAAAGGTCCAGCCTTAACACATCCAGCTTCAACACATCTAGCTTCAACACATCCTGTTTCAGCATGTTCAGCTTCAACACATCCAGCTTCAACACATCCTGTTTCAGCATGTTCAGCTTCAACACATCCAGCTTCAACACATCCTGTTTCAGCATGTCCAGCTTCAACACAGCCAGCTTCAGTATGTCCAACTTCAGCATGTCCAGCTTCAACACATCCAGCTTCAAACATCCAGCTTCAACACAGCCAGCTTCAGCATGTCCAGCTTCAACACAGCCAGCTTCAGCATGTCCAGCTTCAACACAGCCAGCTTCAGTATGTCCAACTTCAGCATGTCCAGCTTCAACACAGCCAGCTTCAGTATGTCCAACTTCAGCATGTCCAGCTTCAACACAGCCAGCTTCAGTATGTCCAACTTCAGCATGTCCAGCTTCAACACAGCCAGCTTCAGCATGTCCAGCTTCAACACATCCAGCTTCAACACATCCAGCTTCAACACATCCTGTTTCAGCATGTCCAGCTTCAACACATCCTGTTTCAGCATGTCCAGCTTCAATAGATCCAGCTTCAGGATGTCCTGCTTCAGTAGATCCAGCTTTAACAAATCCAGCTTCAATGGATCCAGCTCCAGCATGTCCAGCTTCTACACATCCAGCTTTAACACAGCCAGCCTCAACACATTTACCCTCACCACATCCAGGATCAACACATCCAGCTTCAGCATGTCCAGCTTCAACACATTCACCCTCACCATATCCAGGCTCAACATGTCCAGCTTTAACACATTCAGCTTTAACATGTCCAGCTTCATCACGCCTAGCTTCAAAGCATCCAGCTTCAACACATCCATCTTCAGTAAGTCCAGGTTCAACATATCCAGCCTCATCATGTCCAGCTTTAACACATTCAGCTTCAACACATCTAGCTTCAAAGCATCCGGCTTTCTGAAAAATGACCTGAATTATGGATAAATATCAAATCCACCTCTTTTTGCCTGAAGTTCAAAATTAATTTTTTTTTGTCAAGCAGAGAAAATCTTGTCAGGTAGTCAAGCTTTTAACAGTCTGGAAAGTCAGACAATGACTCTCAGCATTAGCCTCGCTAATCTGGTGAAAAATGTCTTCTTAATGAGATTACCTACCACAAGGGAAGTGTGAGATTCATTTACTGAAACCGCAGGATACTGGAGAGCCGTTAGCATCTTTTATAAGACAGCGATATGAAATCACTGTTGTGCTGGAACTGTTTAAAAGATTGTTTAAAATAAATTAGATACCCTTGACCTCAGGTCTTCTTAGCTTACTGTGTGTTCACTATATTGAGGAATTGAGCAGCAATAAAACCCCAGATAAACCATCATCTAATGAATATTTATACACACTGCATAGTTTATTCACAAAATCCACTTTAAAACAATAATCTGCACAAAGCCTTTAGTCATATCCACAAGCCAGCTCTAAGCTCCACTACAAATGATCTGAAAATCATTGTTAAGGTGAAGCTGCTGTACTCGCTTTTCTCTCCATCTGTGACTGAGAGGATCTGCAGCTGCTACTTGCCACATTAAACAAAGCGGGACACATGGACGGGTGAGACAGCTGCATTTTGAGCTCTTTTCTCAGGTGCCCGAGTCTCAGTTACAGACGATCCACATGAAGCACTGAGTCTCTTCTTGGCCGTGTGACTCTCACCATCTGTCTCCACTTCTCTCTCACTTCTCCTCTTATTATTTACTCCTTCAGTAAGTCTTTTTTCACCGTCTGAGCTGCACCTTCACATTTCCTTTGGATGACGGACATCTCCGTGATTCACTGATCTGCTCGAGTCGAAGTTTTCAGTATGAGAGTAACTGTCAGTGTGCTTTAATACCTCACAGCACTGCAGCATTGATGTTATTACTGCAGAGCCTCCATACACTTCCTGTCACATCAAATCTGTAAGAGTACGAGGAGTGTAGCGTGATTTAGCAGAGTGACGTGAACATTATAAAATCCTCTTAAGAATTATTATTAACAACCTGTTACTCAAACGTGAGTCTTGTTTCTTTATTGACTTGATTGTATCTTCAGTATTGTGAATTACACATAGAACCTGTGTGTAATTTCTCTGTAGGGACGTGGGATCAGGTGACCTTCACCCATATTATTCATTATAATGTAACAGGATGTAAAAGAATAAACTAATAATCCTCCATCAGCCTCATAAGCCTGATTCACATGGGAGAAAGTAGGAGTGTCATCTTTGGTAATTATTCCTGACACTGACAATTAACAGCAGCGTTGAGTTTATAGTCCTGTGTGAATAATTACTGAGCAGAAAATGCCCACTTTTATTAAATCACTGATGTTATCATATTGTGTGAATGCAGCTTCTGGAATTATTACTCCCATATGAGAATTATTAGTGATAATAGGTGTAAGAGGTGTCCAGGACAGGTGGAGTGTTAGACTGAAACACTGATGAAGACATGCCTGTGATGTCAGTAATAATTTCTGGTGTCTATAGACACTATAGCCATGTGAACAGGACGTTATTGAGAGAACCTTGGGCCTCACTGTGCTGTTCCGGGTTCCAGGCCCTGCAGAGGGAAGGGAAGGACATCAGCATAAAGGAGGTGATGGACGGCTGGACTCTGCAGATGGGCTACCCCGTGGTCACCATCAGCAAGCACGAGAGCCTGGAGAACACTGTCACCATCAGCCAGGAGCACTTCCTCTATGACACGGACGCCAAGATCCACCACCGTCAGCTTTTTAACAAAAGGTACCATCCAGTCCAGATACAATCCTGTGGTGTGTGTCAAACGGGAATGGACTTGCCTGATGCAGACACATTAGCGTTAGCTTTAGCCCTCATTAATGATCTCATGAATAATTCAGCAGGTCCTTAGAAAGTCTTTAGGTCTTGTGTAAGCCCAAATGCTGGCAGCAGACCGTAACACACTCTGAATATTAATGTGATGGAGTCTGTGTGTTGTCTAAGAAATCAACCAGAGAAACTCTTTATAACACGAATGCACTTTTCACAATTCTAATTCACTCAGGTTCAGAATTTGAAATATTTAAATGAATGTTTTTTGATTTAATGTTAGAACTGAAGTGTGCTGATGGCCAGTTGAGGTTTTGGCATCCTGTGTTATATTGTTTCTCCTTTTGGCCTTGAAGTTTCATTCTCTCATGGCTTTCCTGTGGTGGTCCTCTTTAACATATTAAAGACCGTTCCACTGGGTGAAATCATCCACATGATTACAGATGTTTCTTGCACCATAGTTATGTGCTGGATCTCACTGTGCTGGACTCGTCTCTCACCGTGCTGGACTTGTCGCTTACTGTGCTGGATCTATTCTCACTGTGTTAGCCTCGTCTCTCACCGTGCTGGACTTGTCGCTTACTGTGCTGGATCTTGTCTCTAGCTGTGCTGGATCTTGTCTGTCAGTGTGCTGGGCTTATCAGTTATTGTGCTGGATCTCATCTCTCACTGTTCTGAATCTCGTTTCTCACTGTGCTGGATGTCGTCTCTCGTCTATGGAAGATATCATCTCAGTGTGCTGGGTTACGTCTCTCTGTGCCGAATCTCGTCTCTTGCTGTGGAGGATCTCATCTCTCACTGTGCTGGATCTCATTTCTCATTGTCCTGGATCTCATCTCTCACTGTGCTGGATCTCATCTCTCATTGTCCTGGATCTCATTTCTCACTGTGCTGGATCTCATCTCCCATTGTCCTGGATCTCATCTCCCATTGTCCTGGATCTCATCTCTCATTGTCCTGGATCTCATCTCTCACTGTGCAGGATCTCATTTCTCATCGTAATGGTTGTCATCTCTCACTGTGGAGGATGTCATCTCTCACTGTGCTGGATCTCATTTCTCATTGTCCCGGATGTCATCTCTCACTGTGCTGGATCTCATTTCTCATTGTCCCGGATGTCATCTCTCACTGTGCTGGATCTCATCTCTCACTGTGGAGGATCTCATCTCTCACTGTGCTGGATCTCATCTCTCATTGTCCTGGATCTCATCTCTCCTCGTCCTGGACCTCGTCTCTCACTGTGGAGGATCTCATTTCTCATCATCCTGGGTGTCATCTCTCACTGTGTTGGATCTCGTCTCTCACTGTGCAGGATCTCATCTCTTCTTGTCCTGGACCTCGTCTCTCACTGTGCTGGATCTCGTGTCTCATTGTCCTGGATCTCATCTCTCCTTGTCCTGGACCTCTTCTCTCACTGTGCTAAATGTCCTCTCTCTCTGTGCTTACACACACATTACACACATGGAGTGTGTGTCCATGGAGTGTGTGTTCATGTGTTATGGAGCATGTCAGTGTGTTAACAGTGGTAGCTTAGTGCTTACAAAGTTGGACTACTGATTGGAAGGTTGTGAGTTCAAATACCAGCACCACGTTCACCCTTGACTGCTCAGTTGTATAAATGAAAAAAAAAAAAACGTAAGCTGCTCTGGATAAGGGCATCTGCCAAATGCCGTAAATGCTGGATCTCATCTCCTGAGTATGATGTATCTGGTTTCTCACAGTGCTAGATCTTGTCTCCTCACCCCCTGGATGAGTTGATGCAATGTCTCTGAATGGTCCTGAGGAACCTGTGCTCAGCTGCAGTGATTCACACATACGATGTTCCTGTGTTTTTTTCATCATTAGCAATTTCTCTTCAGACTTGTCCAAGTTTTACTTTTGTTTTTCTGTCTCTCTCCTCTGAAGGTGCAGCTGCTGCTGGGGTTTTTTGTTTGTTTTGTTTTGTGTTTTTTGCTGCTCTCGGCTTTTTCTGCTGGCCTCACGAGGAAGGATTCAAGTCCATAATCAGTGTTTTATTACTGAATGGCAGCAGTAGTCTCTCTCTCTCACACACACACACAGACACGCACACACATGGAGGAGTGTAATAATGGGGTTAATATCTAGTGTTGCCCATTCATACATGACAACAGTTAGCAACGTGTGTTAAGAGTGTAGATGCATTAGTGTTTGAATGAAGTGTAAGGAGTCATAACAATGTCAAAAAAGGAAATCAATTTCATATTTAAATTTTATTTGTCTCGATTTTCCATGAAGTGTTGTTGAACACACCCAACTCTATGAGCAGCGCTAATACAATATCATTAAAGACTGTATATAAGGCTGCTTTATAAATATAGCGAGTGTGTTAAGGTGGTATGGGTGGTCATGCTGGATCTCCTGCAGCCTCCCTGTGGACCTCATTATCCTCCAAACTCTTCTGTTAGAGAGAGAGAATGGAAAAGAGCTTACAGTGAGAGAGAGAGAGAGAGAGAGAGAGAGAGAGAGAGACAAAAAATCTTAGCAAAAATGTGAAGTTCTTGAACAGCTGATGATACTAGTTTGTTACTAGTTATTATATGTGACTGTAGGGTTCTTTTTTTGAACACCAGATAACCACAGGAGTGGGGAGAATCACCTGGATACCACACATGCCTTCAACAAAGTCATGAAGTGAATGTATGATATAGTATTTGATGGAAATTCCATTGTTACATGGAACCTTCTTGCTAAGTTCCTGCTGGATCTGTGCTGGTTGCCAACCTTGGCAATTATCTCATGTTCAGAACCAGAGTTGGAACCATAACTAGCATTCTGTTTCACTCTTCCTAACCAGCTAAGCTGGTGAGAATCACCTGGATAACCTATTCCACAATTCACCTTAGGACTGAATGGAATGAGGTGCACTCATGCTGTTGGAGAACATGGAGAAGGTACATAGTGAAGCCCAAGCAGCAGCAGTGGGTGATATGACTTTGGACATAAACCCAGGGTTCAATCACAAGGTCACTCCAGACTCACGCAAGGCAAGCTTAGCACCAAAATATACAGTTCTTCTATACATGACTGAACCAATTGCATATACTAGAAGGATGACATCAAAGACCTGCCAGCCTGTGAACAGCGGAGAGTGTAGAAGCTGAAGAAGGAATCGAAGCAGGAGTGCTGTCTATCAAAATGAGGAAGTTAGTGGAAAAAACTGAGCTCCAAGCCCAAAATATTGTGAGCAATCTGGCTAACATAGTAGGGTAGTCATGAGAAGTGCTCAACAGCTAACAACTCATAGCTAGACAGCTCTGGAGTGATACATAACAAAGGAATCCAACTCCAAGTTTTCTGAATGGCTCAAAAAAGTACAAAATAAAAGTGTGAAATATGTAGGTCTGTGCTTCTGTTAGAGTAGAAGTGGACGCTGTGATCAGGTGTGAAGGACGGCATCAGTTCCTGATCTCTTTGCCCAAACATAAAACACACCGTGAGAAACAGTGAATTATCTATCTGTAAAGTCACAAACACACTGACGAGCTGCTTAAAGGGGCAAAATCGAATTTCGATCAATTGTTTGAGGTCAAATTTGACCAGCTCCAGTGTAATACACACAGATTGTGGACTGATCACTGGAACTCAGTAGAGAAAAAAATGCTGCAGGGGTTTTTATTGTGCTGTAATGATGTTGATGACTCACTGCTGGTTCTTTGTTTCTGAGAGTGTGTGAGTGTGTGTTGGCAGACAGCAGAACATGAGTGCCTGATTGATGCCGTGTGTGTGTGTGTGTGTGTGTGTGTGTGTCTGCACTCCATCACTCTCAATTTCTTCTCTCGAAAATTTTTACCTCTGTTATTCTGAATAAAAATGTCTTTTCTTTTTGTTTTAATTCTCTCCTCCTGTGTGTGTGTGTGTGTGTGTGTGTGTCAGTTTGCAGTGGCAGATCCCGCTGAACCTGGCATTGGGAAATTTCAGTCACATGTCCTCTGAGTCTCTCATCTGGATCTCTAATAAAACAGGTAGAAGCTCTAACATACGCGCACACACACACACACACACACACACACACACACACACACACACACACACACACACAAACGTGTCATGGTTATCTTTTTAATCCCATTCGGCTCCTCTGAGAGTGGAGAGACAGGTAAATTATGGTTTCTCTGAGAGATGCTGCTTCACTGATGATTCACAGCTAAAAGCCATCATTTGGCAGCAGTTCCACTGGAAGACACTGAATTCAATTTAAGCAGCAACGTTCTCACTGAAGTTCCTGCTGAAAAGGTTCCTTCCTGTGTCTCCATGGAACCGAGTCCCCAGATTGTCCACTAACCGACTCTGAATCCTGTCTCTTCTCTCTGACAGCAGACAGTGAGCTGGGAACAGAGACAGTTAAAGCTGAAAGTAAGCAGACAGACAACGGCTCCATTTCTGAGCTTTATTTCTCATCTCTGGAGCTCTGTGGATCTCTGGAGATGCTGAATGATTCTTTAGTGTGAAGCTCTGAAGTTCTGTGGATCTCAGGAGATGCTGAATGAGTCTTTATTGTTAAGCTGTGAAGCTCTGTGGATCTCTGGAGATGCTGAACAAGACTTTAGTGTGAAGCTCTATGGATCTCTGGAGATGCTGTGATGTGCATTATTGTGAAGCTCTGTAGATCTCTGGAGATGCCAAGTGATTCATTATTGTTAAGCTCTGTGGATCTCTGGAGATGCTGAATGGGTCTTTAGTGTGAAGGTCTGTAGATCTCTGGAGATGCTGAATGGGTCTTTAGTGTGAAGCTCTGTAGATCTCTGGAGATGCTGAATGAGTATTTAGTGTGAAGCTCTGAAGCTCTGTAGATCTCTGGAGATGCTGAATGATTCATTATAGTGAAGCTCTGTAGATCTCTGGAGATGCTGAATGGGTCTTTCGTGTGAAGCTCTGTAGATCTCTGGAGATGCTGAATGAGTCTCTAGAGTGAAGCTCTGTGGATCTCTGGAGATGCTGAATGAGTCTTTAGAGTGAAGCTCTGTAGATCTCTGGAGATGCTGAATGATTCATTATAGTGAAGCTCTGTAGATCTCTGGAGATGCTGAATGATTCATTATAGTGAAGCTCTGTGGATCTCTGGAGATGCTGAATGGATCTTTAGAGTGACACATTGAAGCTCTGTAGATCTCTGGAGATGCTAAATGATTCATTAGTGTGAAGCTCTGTAGATCTCTGGAGATGCTGAATGGATCTTTAGAGTGATGCACTGAAGCTCTGTAGATCTCTGGAGATGCTGAATGAGTATTTAGAGTGACACTCTGAAGCTCTGTAGATCTCTGGAGATGCTGAATGATTCATTATAGTGAAGCTCTGTAGATCTCTGGAGATGCTGAATGGATCTTTAGAGTGACACGTTGAAGCTCTGTAGATCTCTGGAGATGCTAAATGATTCATTAGTGTGAAGCTCTGTGGATCTCTGGAGATGCTGAATGGGTCTTTAGTGTGAAGCTCTGTAGATCTCTGGAGATGCTGAATGAGTATTTAGAGTGAAGCTCTGAAGCTCTGTAGATCTCTGGAGATGCTGAATGGATCTGTAGAGTGATGCACTGAAGCTCTGTAGATCTCTGGAGATGCTGAATGAGTATTTAGAGTGACACTCTGAAGCTCTGTAGATCTCTGGAGATGCTGTATGGGTCTTTAGAGTGAAGCACTGAAGCTCTGTAGATCTCTGGAGATGCTAAATGATTCATTAGTGTGAAGCTCTGTAGATCTCTGGAGATGCTGAATGGATCTTTAGAGTGATGCACTGAAGCTCTGTAGATCTCTGGAGATGCTGAATGAGTATTTAGAGTGACACTCTGAAGCTCTGTAGATCTCTGGAGATGCTGTATGGGTCTTTAGAGTGAAGCACTGAAGCTCTGTAGATCTCTGGAGATGCTGAATGAGTATTTAGAGTGAAGCTCTGAAGCTCTGTAGATCTCTGGAGATGCTGAATGAGTATTTAGAGTGAAGCACTGAAGCTCTGTAGATCTCTGGAGATGCTGAATGAGTATTTAGAGTGAAGCTCTGAAGCTTTCGAGACGTGCGTGTATCACGGCTGTAAAGCGCAGTGACAGCTGTGATGCAATATGATGGTGTACGAGTGTAATCACTCACACGGGTTATA
Source organism: Pangasianodon hypophthalmus (assembly GCF_027358585.1). Classification (NCBI taxonomy): domain Eukaryota; kingdom Metazoa; phylum Chordata; class Actinopteri; order Siluriformes; family Pangasiidae; genus Pangasianodon; species Pangasianodon hypophthalmus. Next base: position 2,627,380 of record NC_069727.1, read on the forward strand.
CACACTGAGCTTGAAGGGAATTAAATGAAGTGTCCTTTTAGAACACAACAAATGGACAGTTTCCCTCATCACACAGTTCCTGTAGGAGAGCACGCCTGCTCTCAGCATTGATCTGTTCAGGAAGTGAAGAAGAAAGATGAAGATGGTGATGAAGGTTAGCATAAATGACGCTGTTGTTTATCAAAAAAGTGCTTGAATATAAATAAAGTGTATCATTGTCTCTCAGTCAGTTCAGTTACGGACATTTTATCTGTCATTCCCTGAGGCGTGTGTGTGTGTGTGTATGGGTGGGTGGGTATGATTAAATTTAAACATTCTCTTCCTGCTCTTTCTCCTCGTTTATTTATAGATGGAGTGATGCAGAAGGACTGATGAAGTGATTGAACCTAAACATTCTCTCCTCACTTCTTCTCCTTGTTTATTTATAGAGTGATGGAATGATGGCGTGATAAGAAGGAGGAGTGATGGAGTGACTGATTGATGGAATGATTGAATTTAAACATTCTCTCCTCGCATATATAAAAGTGATGGAGTGAGGCTAATGGAATGATGAAGTAATGTAGAAGAACAAGTGATGGGGTGATAAGGTGATGGAAAGGAATGAGTGATGACAAAGAAGAGTGGTCCAATGATGGAGTGATGCAGAGGAATGAGTGATGGAATGAGAGTAGAGGAATGAGTGATGGAGTGAGAGTGATAGAATGATGGAATGATGTAGTGGAATGAGTGATGTAGAGGAATGAGTTATGGAGTGATGTAGTAATGGAGTGATGTAGTAATGGAGTGATGTAGTAATGGAGCGAAGAGAAAATCTAAACATTCTCTCCTCATTCCTTCACTTTGTTTATCTATTGAGCACTGGAGTGACTGAGTGATGAGAAAAATTGAGTGATGTAGAGAAAGGAAAAGGGAAAAGAAGAGTGATGCAATGAGGGAGTGATACAGAAGAATTAGTGATGGAGTGAGAGTGATGGAATGATGGAGAGTGATGGAGTTATGAAGAGGAGTGAGTGGTGGAGTGATGAGAAGGACAAGTGATGGATTGATGGAGAGGAAGGATTGATGGAGTGAGAGTAATGGAATGATGGAGTGATGTAGAGGAACGAGTGATGGAGTGATGAGAAGGACAAGTGATGGAGTGATGTAGAGGAATGAGTGATGGAGTGATGTCGAGGAATGAGTGATGGAGTGATGTAGAGGAATGAATAATGTAGAGGAATGGGTGATGGAGTGATGTAGAGGAATGAGTCATGTCGAGGAATGAGTGATGGAGTGATGTAGAGGAATGAGTGATGGAGTGATGTAGAGGAATGAGTGATGGAGTGATGTCGAGGAATGAGTGATGGAGTGATGTAGTAATGGAGTGATGTAATGATGGAGCGATTGAAACTAAACATTCTCTTACTCTTTCTCCTCTTTTATTTATAGAGACGCACCGAGTGGGACGTATAGGCGAGGAGACGTGGTTGCTAGGCAACATCAATCAGACGGGCTACTTCAGGGTGAACTACGACCTCCACAACTGGAGACTCCTGATCCAGCAGCTGATGCTCAACCCCACAGTACGCAGCTCCTCTTTTCCCTCTCCTTCTCTTCCTCATTTGTGTGTAAATCCAGCTGCTGCTCTCCTTCACCCTCACTGCTCACTTTCACTTCTCATAAACCTCCTGTCTCATCTCTATCTGCTTCTCTCTCTCTCCGTTTCATTCTTCCTCCATTCATTCCTCCTGTCCTGCCTGTCCTGTGTCCTGTACCACCCTCTCTTACTGATGAACCTGTGTGTGTGTGTGTGTGTGTGTGTGACACTGCAGATCATCTCTGTGGGGAATCGTGCTGGTCTGGTGGACGACGTCTTCAGCCTGGCCAGGTGGGTTTAGTGAGGACCTTCTCACACTCTGTGCAGTCTCAGTGAGTGGAAAGCAGCTTCAGGACTGATGGACGCTGCTCTGCTCCTTCCCCCGAGCCTCCAGCCTGAGGGGAGGAGTGAAGAAAAACACACACTGACGCTCATGTGGAAACGAGGCCCGGGGCCAAGCTGCAGCTCCACACGGTGCTGAAAGAGAAAAAGAGAAACAGAGAGAAAGAGACGAATGGAGGAGTGCAGGGATGCTTTACTCTGTTCTGGTCTCTTGATCTCTCTATTTCAGTGAGAGCATCCTGCATAGTTCAGTCTTTAGCTCCGCCCACCAGCTGACTGTCTGTGACAAAGAGAGATATTAAGCAACGAGTGATGGAGGGATGGAGAGGGGCAAGTGCTGGAGTGAGGAGAGGGATGAGTGATGCAGTGATGGCATGATGGAGATGGATGTGTGATGAAGGGATGGTGTGATAGAGAGGGAAGAGTTATGGAGTGTTGGAGAGGGAAGAGTGATGGATGGATGAAGAGCGACAGTGATGGATTGATAGAGTGAAGGAGAGGAACGAGTGGTGGAGAAATGGAGTGATGGAATAATAGAAAACTGTATGAAGTTTTGCTAATGCTAATATACTTTCCTGAAATAATTCTGAAATCATTAGCAAGCTAAACTGATCTGATTTTTTTCACTTTCGACTCTCTCTCTCTCTCTCTCTCTCTCTCTTTCTCTCTCTCTGTGTCTCTCTGTCTTCTTCTCTCTATTTATTTTTTGAATGATTTTTGTGTAGGAAAAGCAAAACAGCATTAGAGTTCCTCCTTTAACCAAATTAGCCATGTAGTAGCCTTATTCACACTGGATTAGTTTTATCTGGGAATTACTGTGAATTTAATCCTGTCTGAAAAAGTCATAATTCTGAAGGAAATTATCGTCTGTAATTCTCCAAACACACAGAGCTTCCTCAATAATAATAATAATAATAATAATAATAACAATAATAATAATAATAATAATAATAATAACAATAATAATAATAATAATGATCCTGTTCAAATTACATCAATAAAACAAACCTCCTCTGATCCAAACGAATCCTGCTCAAACAGTGTTTATGCGCTGGACTGAACCATTTCCCTCTCTACAGGGGTGTTTTGTAAATGTAAATTTCAGTCTCTCAGCCTATTTATTCTACTAACGCGAGTTTATTTAATGAAGAGAAAACGTATAATTAGAGATTGAAACACACCGCTGTGACCCTCCCGCCCCGAACCACACCTTCTCTAAACCTCACTGCTCATAGACTTTAATTCTCCAGAGCATCATTAATCCCTTCAGGAGCAGCAACTGTCCTCTCTTTCACACCTCCACCTTCCTCCTTCCTACCTAACGAGTGCAGGACATGAGGAAGCAGTTCATATAAAGGAAGTGAAAGACGAACACTACGGTGTGTGAGTGTGTTTGAAAGAGGTAACGAGGCTGAGGCTGAGGTTGAGGAACTGTATCAGAGGGACAGAAGTGATGTTGAGTCTCCTGTGGAGTTGAAGAAGAAAACTGAATCTGTGAAAACATTCCTGCTGTTAAGTAAGTTGTGTAGTTTATTCGTATGCTAAAGGCACCATCATGTTTACTGACGACATTTTTCCCATTTCGCCAGCGCTTTTCCACTTCCTGCCAACAAACAAACGGCAGAAGCGGCCAGATGTGTTTTTCTTCACCACTCTGCAGCTCAGCTCCAGCGTAAATCATTCAGAAATGGAGAGCCTCGTACACCGCTGTGTGTGTCATGCTGGGACAGATAGCAGTTTAACATGTGCACACACACACACACACACACACAGTGGTGGTGTTGTGTAAAACAGACACCAGGCCACAGCTCCTCCCCGACTTTAATCATTCAATCGACTGAATAGAGAAGAACAGCGAACCCTGGATAGATTCCAATCACACAGAGCTGAGCACTGAACCCTGAGGAACTCCTCTCCTTCAGAACAAAGCCTCCATTTCATTCCCTCCTCATTTTATTTATTTATACTCTTATAAGGCAAAAGAATAAAAGCTGAGAATAAACCTTTAAGCGTGAGGTTGTAGGAGGTCGTTGTTCGGATCTCTCGGCTTGTTTTGCTGGTTTATTCCGTTGCAGAAGAAGATTAATCCGTCTCTTTGCTGTGTTTGGAGGGAATATTACCAGTGTGTGTTATTAAAGCTCTCAGCTGCACCTCTCCTCATGTTTAATGCTGGTTATGGACTTGACATGATGTGTGTGTGAGTGTGAATATTCAGACGAGCCCGTTGTTGTTGTTGTTGTTCATCACACACTCATGTACTTTTGTGTAAATTAAATGTGATAATGAAAAGTTGCAGGTATGAATCACAGTAGAAGCCCCTCGAGCGTGAGCACCTGATTAAATACTTCTGCAGCTCCGGGGAAATTTCCTCCCACTTCAGTAACGACGTTTAACACAATTTCATTTAATTAATTTTATGCTTCAGTGAGGAGGAGAACACTTGCTGTCAGTTCGGCTTTGTTGTGTGTTTTAGATCAGATTTTAACATTTCTGTGATGAGTTTATCTTCACGGGTGCGTGTGTGTGTGTGTGTGTGTGTTTAACAGAAACAGGTTTGAGGAGTTTATTAGATTCGCTTTAGTGAACAACGAGGATTCTTTTGTCATTTACGCTCACTCTGATGACACGACTTAATGAACGTCTTCAAACTCTGCAAATCTTTAATGAGGAAATAATTACAAGGCAATTCAGGAGTTAATGATTCTTTATTCAGGAAGTCAGGAGCTCAGTTCAAATGATTTTTAATGCGTTACACACACGCAAACTCACACACGTACACACACTTCCTCACGTTGGTCTCACCAGGTACGAAAGGTAAATAATTCAGAAATGATTGGACGAACAGATAGAAACATTAGAAATCCAGCTCAGGGTCAGAGATTGTGCCTCCTTGTGCTGAAAGCTGCACAAAATCCTGTTAAAGTTTAATATGTTTCTGCATTTCAATGATTTTTTTTACTCCTCTGAGACCTGAAACATTTTCATTTTCCC
>NC_069727.1:2637288-2684788 GCF_027358585.1 Pangasianodon hypophthalmus
AGAGACTCTGATGATCTTTTCAGCTGTTCTTGCAATTTGCTAGAGGGCCTTGCGGTCGGAGGCTGCGCAGTTCCCGCACCACATGGTGAGACAGCTGGTCAGGACGCTCTCTATCATCCCTCTGTAGAAGGTAGTGAGGATGGGAGAGTGGAGTTTGGCTCTCTTCAGTCTCTGTAGGAAGTGGAGGCACTGCTGGGCCTTCTTGGCTAGGCAGGTGGTGTTAAGAGTCCAGGAGAGGTCCTCTGTCATGTGCTTGGAGCTTTCGACTCTCTCCACAGTTGTTCTGTTGATGTGCAGTGGTCTACCTGAGTTCTCCTGAAGTCAACAATCGTCTCTTTAGTGTTATCAACATTAAGTGATAGATTGTTGTCTCTACACCATTCTGTGAGCTGGTTCACCTCCACTCTGTACACTGACTCATTGTTGCTGATCAGGCCCACAACTGTAGTGTCATCAGCAAATTTGATGATGTGATTTGAACTGTACTTTGCAGAACATTCATGAGTCAGCAGAGTAAACAGGAGGTGGAGTTTCTGATCCTGAAGGACTGGGGTCTCCCAGTCAAAAAGTCCAGAATCCAGTTGCAGACCCAGCAGGCTCAGCTTTGTTATCAGTTTCTGAGGAATGACTGTGTCGAATGCAGAATTTAAGTCTATGAACAGCATCTTTACATAGTTGTTCTTTTTGTCTGGATGGGGCAGAGAAAGGTTGTTGGTAGCAGATATGGCATCCTCTGTTGAGCAGTTGGATCTAGTAGATCTATTGTGGTGGGAAGACTGCTTTTATCTGTTTCATGACTAGCCGCTCAAAGCACTTCATAATGATAGGTATGAGTGCAACCAGCAGGTAGCCATTCAGGCAGGACACAGGTGGTCGTCTTGAAGCACACTGGGGCAAATGCTTGTATCAGGGAAATCCTGAAGATGTCTGTGAGGACATCTACGAGCTGATCAGCACATTCCCTGAGCCCTCGGCAAGGTATGTTGTCAGGTCCTGCAGCTTTCCATGGGTTAACTCAGGGCAGAGTCTTCCTGGTGTCTACTGCAGACAGACAAATTACTTGGTCAGTGGGAGTTGGGGTGGTCTTCCCTCCTGACCGTAGAAATCGTTCAGTGCGTCGGGCAGCAAGGTGTCACCATCACAGACAAATGGTATAGCTTTGTAGTCTGTGTTGGCCTGAATGCCTTGCCACATACACTTTGTATCCTTGGTATTTAGGAAGTGACTGTGGATTCTGTCTGCATAGTTGCACTTCACCTCACTGATAGCGTGGGACAGAGTGGCCCTTGCTGTGCGGAGGGCTGCCTTGTCATCAGACCTGAAGGCAGTGTCTGAGGTTTTCAGCAGCGAGCACACTTCCCCAGTCATCCACGGTTTCTAGCTTGCACGTGTGGTGATGGTCTTGAAGGAAGGTACATCATCTATGCACTTGCTAATGTAGCCAGTCACTGATGCTGTGTATTCCTCCCAGTCTGTGGTGTTGTGGTATGTAGCAGCCTCTCTGAACATATTCCAGTCTGTGTGTTCAAAGCAGTCCGGAAGTGCTGAGCTGGCTCCCTCAGACTGTTTCACAACCAGTCTGGCACATTTCCGAAGTGGTCTTTATGCTGGGATTATCATAACAGAGATGTGGTCTGAGCAGCCGAGGTGGGGGCGGGGTGCAGCTTTGTAAGCACAGTGAATGTGAATGTTTGTGTAAAACATTAAATTCTTTAAATTCCTCCTTCGCTTTCTCCCTCATTCTCTCCTTTTGTTCCTCCCTCATCCTCTCCTTGTCTTCCTCCCTCATTCTCTCCTTCTCTTCCTCCCTCATCATCTCCTTCACTTCCTCGCTCATCTTCTCCTTCTCTTCCTCCACCATTCTCCAACTTATTCTGTTTCACTTCATTCTTTCCTTCTTCTTTCTCTTCCTCTTTCTTTCCTCTCTTTCCTCTCTCTTCTTTCTCTTCCTCTCTCTTCCTCCTTCTTTTCCTTCTCTCTGTCCTGCATCCTCTCCTCCTTTTCCTCCCTCATTCTCTCCTTCTCTTCCTCCTTCATCGTCTCCTTCTCTTCCTCCCTCATTCTCTCCTTCTCTTCCTCCTTCATTCTCTCCTTCACTTCCTCCCTCAGTGATTTTCATCTTAGCTCTTAGTGAAGGATTTTTTTACGTTGAGGCTGAAACTCATCGAGGTTCTTCTGCAGTAATGTGCGATGATAAAAGCTGGATTTCCTGCAGGAGCACAAACGATAGTGTGTTTACTTTTTCTCCCGTCAGAGCTGCAGACGCGACCATGTTGTTCTTCATGTTTGTTTCCAGAGTGATTACAGCCGCAGTCTCCCAGATTCTCTCTGTCCATAACCGCGTGTCTGACGGAAACTCCACAATGAGCTTCTCTCTTCTGTGTAAAGTAAAGAGCTGAAATGTGCTAAAAGGCAGCAGCTGAACAGCTGAACATCACGACTCGCCATTTTAGAGATGCGATGAAAAATGTTTCAATTTTCCCCTGAAATTGAGGCGAGTCGAGGAGACGAGGCTCAGGAGGATGAGACACGACTATTGAATGAGATTGTGCTTGGCACACTGTAACCATAGCAACACTATTACCGGTCCTAGCTAGTATCAGCTAACTAACTAGCCTAGCTTGGTCTCTGGATTAGATTTATTATTATCAGTAACTGAGATTAAATAAAGCTTTAAATCTATTGTCTAACTAACAAGTCTAAGTTTTTGACACCATCCTCCATTTTGTTTTACTCGCTTGTCCCCCAGCTTGCGATCTGATTGGTTGGGAGAACAAAAAGCGTTTGAGGTGTCTCAGCACTTTTGTGCAGAGTAATTTTTTTTACTTGCATGCTAACAGCTAAAATACAACAGTGTATTAACTCAGTGTTGTGAGTCTCTGTAAATGAGCTGCTACTATAGAAACGATAATGTATTAGAACGAAATCATCGTGAAATCATCGTGAAAGCATCATGTCGTATTGATGTAGTAACCTAAGCCCCGCCCCCCCGCAGGATTCCCCCCAGCATACGTGACGTGGTGTACTGCACGGGCGTGTCTCTGATGGACGAGGACGTGTGGGAGTTCATGTGGATGAAGTTTCACTCCTCCACCGCCGTCTCGGAGAAGAAGGTCCTGCTGGAGGCCCTGACCTGCAGCGACAACACCTTCCTGCTCCACAGGTTCTTATTTCTCTTCTCACATCTCATCATGACGTTCCAGCTTTCCCTGAGGTCCTGCTTCGCTCCAGAGGAACAGATACGAGGATCTGATTTCACGCAGAAATAGATTTTTAATAAAAAAACTCAGCTCAGGATTAGCGAGAAGCTCCACGGAATATTAACAAGCCGTCTTTTATAGTCTTCAGACTGTAACGTGTGCTCTTTCACTGAAAATAAATCTGCATGTGGAAATGAATGAGAAATATTTTATACGTGTGTAAAAATAATAATCTCACGCGATCACACGTCTCAACACAGCAGAGTTGACTGAGAAGTGAAAACCGCGTTAGCGATTAGCATAAGGCTTAAAGCTAATAAATGGAGGAAAGATGCAGAAGCAGCTGCACTGTGATGGTGTGTTGTTCTGAGTGTCACACAGCTGGAAGGAAAACAGGAAGAAATCTATTAACTACGTGTACGTGTTAATTAAAAAAGACTAGTGTGTCTGTGTCACAGTGTGTTATCACACGGTGTTAGCAGCTCCAGCTAGAACGTGTCACATGAAGGAGAAGGCAGTAAAAAAAGACATATTTGAACAGCGTTAGTGCTGTTAGCATCGAGCCTGTGTGTGTGTGTGTGTGTGTGTGTGTAGGTGTTTATTCGCTCCTGAATTGTCACACACGTTCCATCAGAGCTAACGTGTGAACAAAATCCCGTATTCTAGCGACTGTAAAATCACCTGCTTGTTTTTTCCAGACTGCTGAACGCGTCTCTAAACTCGGACCTGGTGCCGGATCAAGACGTGATCGACGTCATCATCCACGTCGGCCGCAACCCACACGCACGCCATCTAGCCTGGAGATATTTCAGGGAGAAGTGGGACGAGCTGAACTCCAGGTGTGTGTGTGTGTGTGTGTGTGTGTGTGTGTGTGTGTGTGTGTGTGTGTGAGCTTTATTGTGACTGACTCTCCTCCTGTGCAGGTTCGGCGAGGCTTTATTTCTAAACTCCAAATTAATCAGCGGAGTGACGGAGTTCCTCAACACACAGAGAGAACTCGATGAGGTGAGGATGAAGCTAACACACACACACACACACACACACACACACAACTTGTATCACAGTTGCGGCTAACAGCTACCTCTCCAGCCTTTAGTTCACCATGAGGCAGAAATCTGCTGCGGTTTTCCACAGAGGTGCGATCTCACTTCACCTTTCACACGTTTTCTTAAAGAGACAGAGACGTGTGAGCCGAGACTTTACAGCCTTTTACACTTTCAGCACTAATGGAAGACGGAAAAGGCTTTGCAATTAAAGCACTAATGCTAAAACAATTATACACACACACACACACACACACCCGATACAGTGCGGAGGCCGAGGCCACGTTCACATTCACGTCTCGTTCTTCACTCTCACCATGCTTTAATGGTTTTGTCAGTAATTAATGAAGTGATTATCAGGAGAAATGAAGCTGGTTTAAGGACGTAACGTATTTTATCTCCTGACCCCAGTTTCAGGATGTTGTTAAAATTAGCTGAGACGCTTCCTTCCTCCTTTTTTCTGTCCTCAGCTGAAGGACTTCATCCAGACGAGCGCTGCTGGAGGTTCTGCGTCTGCGTTCTCCCGAGCGCTGGAGGTCGTCCAGGCCAACGTGAAATGGCACGAGATTTACAGAGAGAGCTTCTTCCAGTGGCTGAGGAAATCCAGCGATGGCTAAAGATCCAGCTGCTGCTGATGTGTTAGCGTGGAGCCTCCGTCACACGTTTATAGCCCATTAACCAGGAGACGAGAGAAGAGGACGAGAGCAGACGTCATTTTACACCCTGATCACCTGGAAACATGGAGCCTTCTGTTTCCTCCCTGAACAGGAACCAGCAGGATCAGGAGGAAGTGGACATGAGTTGCATGATGCTTGTTATCTCTACTCTCCTTCACCTGTTTTCTGTTTTCTGTTTTTGTTAATGCATGAAGGACACGAGTGAAGATTCTTCCCCGTGCAGAAAGCAGCAGGAGGAGAGCAGGGCGTGGTCATGTGGTCATTGGTGTATAAAGTGGTTGTGTTTTGTCACGCATCGTGTCATTAGTTCTTTCTCTCGCAGTGACACGGGATAACTGTTGAGAGGAAAATGTGTTTTATGAACGCTCCTATACCAGGGCTGGTTGTCATGGAGATGGCTCAGCAAAGATTCAGATATTTGTTGCCTTCAAGTGGATGGAGGATGTGCACAAAATTGCTGGCTAAAAATAAAAATGTGCTCAGAGCAACATCGCTCCGATTAAATTCTTCTTAACACCCAGAAGTTGATTGTTTTCCTACAACAGCACATGTCCACGTGTGTTATTCCTCTTATACCACACCAGTCCGCCATATTTTATTTATTAAAGTTCGACACATTATACTTTTTATCCATTCATTGTTACATTTAACATTCCATTTAACAAGTTTGTTCCACTTCTCTCTTACGTTATAGTAGCTATAAACATCCATTCCCTCTTTTTTCTCTACACACCTTGACATGTCACAGAGAAACCACAGAGTGTAAACTCCTCTGTCCTGACGATGATGGAAAAGTTATAGCTTAACCTCTGACTGTTACCAGAGCGCTGACACTGGAGACTCCTTCCATAAACGTTAAATATTTTACAGAAAATGCCACCCTATCAACGCTTACACATGCTGTTACTATAGAAAGGATAACATATTCGAACAAGCGCATTAATATAAACTGTCAGAGCTGCTCTTATAGAAAACTAATCAACGCCTTCTGACCAATCAGAATCCAGACTTCGGAGGGGAGTACTAATTCTTTTTGCTCAGTGCTGGTCAGTGGTTCCAGTGAGACCTCGGCATTCCAGCTGCTCTCTTATACACTCTTATATCTCTTTTTTTTTATATTTTGTAAACACTTACTTGTCTTCTCTTTGCTTCTAGTATGAACGCATCCTTCCTTCCCTGCTGCTGTAAAACAGGAAGTAATGTGACAGGTTGAATCGGTCACATGACTCGAGCCTTTCCTTTGTACTGTGTTGACGAAATGAGAGAAAGTAGCTTCTGTGTTCTTGACTTGAGGAAATAAACTCTTTTCTGTTGTACCACAGCTGCTTCCTGTGGATTCTCTCGAGCTGTAACTTTATCTGGTCTGTATAAAACTTATTCGTGTGAAATATAAAAAAAACTGTTCATTGTTTTACATTAAATCCAGACACTAAGACTCTGCTGAAGTCTAGAGGACAGGAAACACACTGTGTGAGGAGAGCACCGAGGTGTGTAATAAAAGAGCACGTAAGTGTGTATCGTCACAATTTAAAATAATAAAGCGAATAAATAGATCAATATGAATATTTCTACAAACAGCCATAAAACATTTAAACCATTTTTGGAATATTTTTTACAATAATATATAATTATTGTAAGTATTAACTAATACATATGAACTGATATTTCACTCCAACCGTTACATCTTAAATAGCACCACATACAGTCAGCTCCAGAATTATTGGCACCCTTGGGGAAGAGGAGTACAAATGGTTTACTAAAACGTCTTTAATTAATTAATTAATTTTCTTCAATTAAAGGTTAGATTTTCTTATATTTTCAGTGTGAGGTTAAGGTAAATAACCAGGCGCACACTGATGACATCAGCCATCCAGGGGCAATACTAGGGACTGTAGGGACCCGAGACAGTAAAACGACAGGGGCTCTCCTTGGTCATTTTTTCCCTCTTTATTTGCCATTATATTAACCAGGTGTCTTTATAAAGAATCAGTATGATGAGGAAACTATAGTATAACTGTCTGAAGGTGTTAGCATTATATTCTGAGTGCTAGTTTTCCAATGAGAACACCTTCGGTAAAGTGCTGGTTTTTATACAGTGTATATACTTGTATAGACAAAAGATCAGCTATCAAGACAATTTGAAAGAAATGGCAAATTCTTACAAGAAAATTAGCAAAATAATGAACATTACATGCTCCAGACCAGCGCCAACTCCTTGCTAGCTGAACGATGTTGTGCTAGCATTACGTTTCATTATCGCTTAGCCTACAGTTGTCATTCTTAATTATTTCATTATTAGATTATCTCTGCCACTTAGCACACTTCTTCTTGTTTTCTCTATCTTTTCGGGCTTCCAGATAGAAAAGTTCTCTTCATTTTGAAAAGTGCAACAATTTAAAAGAGACTTGCCCGAGCGAGATGGCGCCCCCTTTAGGTGGGTTCATGGTACAGTATTGTAAATTACTCAGCAGAGGTTTTGGGTTTGAGTTCTGCACTTTGAGATTTGACATTTTCCTGGACTGCTGCTGCATTCGAGGTGAAGTTGCAGCTTGAACTTGGGGTAGTCTTCTCAACTAGCACTTCCTTCCCTGTTCACAGAGTGACATTAAATCAACATGGCCGCTCACACTGCGAACAGCGCAAAGTACCACTTCTCTACTTTTAAATGAGTTTATAGCAGTACTGGCTTTAGATCAGTTCATATACAGACACAGCACTCGGTTAAATCTAGAGCACTGACCAAACTAATCACTGTTTTGAGAACATAATCATCAATATTAACGTTATCAGTGACATTAGCTGGCTAGCTTGTTGCTAAGCTACTCGCTGTCGTCCGCTGTTGTTGCTGTGCTGCAGTTTCAGTCAAAAATGTTGCATGAATGTGTAAAGCTCACTACAGTAGAACAGAACCAATAACCACTCAGGCCTGTAACTGTAAAAGTGCAGTTAAAGTAGTTTTTATGAGCTTTTATGAAACAAAACACATGCTTACGTAGAGGCGTCCATGTTGTTGTTTTTTTTCCATTTTGCACCTAGAACGTCCCGAGGTGGGAAACAACATCATTATAAGTTGCAAATTATCACAAGTCCCCACAAATGCAGCATATGTGTCCGCCTTCAGGGGGCCGCCTGAAAGCTTCAGAGCCCCAAGCGATTGCCTGTACTTCCTGTCGTTTAGCTCCGCCTCTGCAGATGTATGCTGTTTCAGGAATCCAGGCTGATGATCAGGAATGTGTCCTGCTTAAAGAAACCATGGATGCTTCTTAATTCTTAAATCAAACCTCCTTCTTTCCTTCCTTCGCTTCCTAGCTCCTCCTTGTAAAGAAGCGAGGAAAAGAGATAATACAAGTAAGAATCTAAAGCAAAAGAACTTCCTAAAAGATGGCGGAGTTTGGTCTGTTTCTGGGTTATGGGAATGAGGATGTAGGATTTCAAGAATTCCTACTGTAACAGTTCCTCAGCTGCGCCTGACATCATGAATGATTCATGTGTTCATCAGACAGGAATAAGCTGTTATCTCTGACACTCTGAAAGAAAAGGAGAGAGCATGACTGGGTGAATATACAATCATAACTCGGGAAACATCAGCCAACTTTGCAACCGCACTGACATTTCAGAACAAAAGCGGCGTCGTGGGCCATTAATCCTCCCTGAGCTGCAAATGCAAATTCGCGCTTTTACCATTTACAATCAGAGCACATTGATATTTAAATCAATGAAGCGCTGAAATGGATTCTGTCTTATCACAAAGCTTGGTTCCCCCATGTGTGTGTGTGTGTGCGTGTGTGTGTGTGTGTGTGTGTGTGTGTATGAGAAAGTGAGAGACAGACAGAAAGCGAAAATGAGAGAAGAAACAAGCATCAGGAAGAAATAACTGGCACTTTTCAGCACGCTGTTCGACAGACATATCAAAGCAATGCGAGCTCTGCGTGTGTGTGTGTGTGTGTGTGTGTGTGTGAAAGGTCAAACACTCAGCAACAGCAGCAGCCATAACTCAACAGCTCTATAGTGTTAATTCATCGATGCTGGAGCACACACACACACACACACATGGTCAGGTGTAGAGCACCATCTCATCGATTCCTCCTCCTGAACAGAAACAATTTATAAAAGGAATGAAACGCTGTTATTATAAACACGCCCTTATTAAAATGTGTCTCTGTGATTTAGAGCCCCTAGACACTGGAGTTTTGGGTGAAGAGCAATTATCTAAAGGTTACGGGAAAATAAATGAAGTCTACTCTTCACTGAGAAAACCAGTATTTTATCTACAATGACAGAAATTTAGAGTTTGACTGTTTTATATACAGTATTTATCTACAACTATTCACGCAAATACTTATGGAAGGAGTCTCCAGTGTCAGTGCTTTGAAACAGACAGAGGAGTTTACACTTTACAGTTTCTCAGTAACAAGGAACAGTTATAGTCGCTACAACGCAAGTGTTCTCTTACGTCTCTTTTCATAGACATTAAGGAGATAACGATGATGCGTCATACTTTAATAAATAAATAAATAAATAGCCAAATTGCTGTGGTATAGGAGGAATAAAACACTTCAGGACATGCTGTTATAGGAACAGTAACTCTGTTTATTACACCAGCCAGACATTTATTTATTTATTTTTTAATCACAGCACCGCAGACAGTGAAGCGAAATCTTATTCCACTTATACCACAGTGATGTGACAACTATTTCAATGTTTAATTGATTAATAAGTGACATGTTGCACTTTTTTACCTGATGATATTTACATTTAATGTAATGGAACATCCACGAGACCGGTTAGTTGCTTCTTATAAACAGTAATTCTCCTGTATTCTCTCTCACACAGCTTTACCGAGAAACCTGAAAGCACAAACTCCTCGATCACTGAAAACTAAGAAAGCACCGTGACTGTTACAAAGCACTGACACTGGAGACTCCTTCCAAACAGGTTACATAGACATCTGCTAACAAAAAAGAAACTCCACCACATCAATGATTTTTCTTTTTATCACACATTTGTATTCTTAAAAATCAGTTTATTATTAGTCTTATGTTGATTATGTTGAGCATCCACCATGCATGAGCTGTTACTATAGGAACAATAATGTAGAGCGAGTGCAGTTTATATAAACCGTATAATTGTTCATGTCCGAGCCGTGCTGTGAGACAAACACCTTCCGACCGAGACGATCAGAATCAAGAATTCAGTCTCACTGTGCTATAAGAACCCAATCAAAAGAGATCTTTCTCAGTTCTAAATAAATAAATAAATAAATAAATTTAGAGACTCTTTACCCAAGTGATTACAAAACTAAAATATGCTCAGAATATTGGAACTATGTAACCAGGGTTAGGGGTTCGAATCCCGCCTCCTCCCTCTGTGTGAGTGGTGTTTGCATGTTCTCCCTGGGCTTCAGGGGTTTTCTCCAGGTACTCCGGTTTCCTCCCCCTGTCCAAAGAGCTGCGTTGTAGGCTGATTGGTATCTCTAAATTGTCCGTAGTGTGTGAATGTGTGTGTGTGTGAGATTGTGCCCTGTGATGGCTTGGCACCCTGACCAGGGCGTCCCCCGTCTTGTGCCCCGAGTCCCCCGGGATAGACTCCAGGCTCCCCACGACCCCGTGTAGAATAAGTGGTATGGAGAATGGATGGATGGATGGATGGATAAACCAAACCGTACATTAGACATGTACACAGACTCTGGACTGTGTCTCTCACACTGTATAAGTGTGCTAATTATATTTTTAACTTTGCTCATGGAGACAAAATGTGGTCCAGATTTCCAGATTTGTCTTTCCAAGATCCAGGTCATGGAAGTAGAACTGCCTCGGCTTCGCTGTGAGAATACAGTAACTGAGTCAACGTACAGCATATGAGAAGGAAATGTTTAGAAATGATGATGTGAGAATAAATAGGAACAAATACTGTTCAGATTTACTGTATATACCATACTGTATATGACTACTTCCTATTTTATAGCATTATATAGTCCTGGTTTATATAAAGGTCTAAAAATTCAGCTCTGTGTCTCAGCTATTATGTGTTTTTCTCTGAGTTTCTAACCTGGAGCTCCTTTTGTTTTTTTTTTTCTTTTTTTTTTTTTTTTTACAAAAGTTGCATCATAACACTGAAGAAATGTGGTGTGTATTTTTGGCAGCATGTCAGCCAGTGTGTGTAAGTCTGACACTAAAGTTAGCACACACATCAGCTAGCAACCAACGCCAGAGAACAGCAGTGTAGAGATTCAGCTGTTCATTTCACTCATTCAGTAAATCAGCACTCAGCGCTCTCAGTAATGCCCGTTTAATCAAGGCTTCATCAGAGCTTAATTCTGGATTCTGATTGGTCAGAAAGTGGTTGATTAATTTTCTTTAAATGAGTGCTGCCGCCAATCACAGATTTATATTAACATGCTTGTGCTACGCTCCACGTAGGTTAGGGGTTAAAGGTCAGAACAGTATCAATTCCTCTCATAATTAGCATATTCTATTTATAGAGAATAAATATATAAATATATTAAAGTCTTTTGTCACAAAGCGTTATCTTATCCTTTAACATATCTCTTAGTGACATCATCTTGGTGCTAATCATCAGAATGTTAAACATACACTTCACATCTGTGAAACATCTGACTTTTTTAGTTTATAGTTTTATAAACTAATTTACAAATCTTTACTAGCTAGCTAATTTTACAAACTAATTTATGCAACTTAACTAGCTAGCTAATATTACAAACTAATTTAGAAATCTTACCTAGCTAGCTAATTTTACAAACTAATTTATGCAACTTAACTAGCTAGCTAATTTTATAAGCTAATTTACAAAACTTATCTAGCTAGCTAATTTAAAATGTCTTTTATCACTAAGTATTATCTTTTAATATAGCTCATGAGTGTGTGTGATTGGCTGGAACTCTTAATGACATCATCTTGTTGCTAATTGTCAGAATATTAAACACACACATCACATCTGTGAAACATCTGAGAAATGTTTTGGATTTAGGATGGTGATTGACAGTGATGTTACGTTGAGGCTGTTTTTAATTGTTAAAAAGCCGAATTTTAAATGTTAGAAGAACTCCACGTTACATCTGCAGTGTGGAATCTAGAGCAGATCATGATTCTGCTCCTGTCTCACTGCAGAAACGACGGTGAAGGAAGACTCTAAATCCGAGCTCTGATTCGCCTCCTCCGAGTCCAGTGTGTCTGCGCGTGTGATGAATCTGAGCTCAGTCTCAGGTCACCATCGTGATGATCACACTCCAGCGTTAAGGGACCTGAGAGAGGAGGTTATCGATCTGAGGTCGGGAAGGTGACGCCTGGAGAAAATACATCATCTCTCTATCCCTCCATCCCTCCCTCTCTGTGTCCCGAGGAAACAGGAGAGAGACACGTGGAGGGAAATCTGATATAAAAGTGTGGACTGAGGTCAAGCAGGAGAAACGGATGCGAGGATAAAGAGCAGTTTGTTTCAGATTTGTAAAACAGAGCAGTGACACTTGTTTTCAGGTGGAGAGCTGGGTGACGCCGCCGGATGATGACTCGAGCAGAGTTAATGAGGGAGAGACATCAGCCAGCTGCACGCTGAATGCTGTTTTAGCCTCCAACACCATCCCCAATTAAACCCCCCGGCCTGAGCGCTCTGATAAGGGAATTAGATATTGATTATGTTGCTGCTCCAATATCCGGCCGTGTCTTTAAAAAGAGGAAGGTCGCTCTCTCGAGGAGAGGAGAAGAGGAGAGGGAGAAACGAGCGCCGCTGTACGCTTTCAAATCTCTAATCACTTTCCTGTTCTTTTCCCATTTCATTAAAGGTTATTAAAGTCAAACGTGATTGGATAAGGAGCAACACCCTGACGCTCAGACATGCTTAATAAAATAACAGTCTGTAAAATTATTCACCGTCCTCTGCGGTAAATATACATGATGTATACATGAGGGGGATGACGGATGTCGCAGAGGTGACACAAACACACAGATTTTGTTTAGCTGTGATTTAATCAGAGATTGACAGCTGTGCATCAGCAGCTACGTTTACATGCAGCTGTTAATAATACAACTAGAATAAAACATTCTCGTAAACACCTAGCTAGCTAATCTTACAAGCTAATTTACAAAATGTACCTAGCTAGCTAATTCCATACTGTTTATCCTACACAGGGTTGTAGGGGAGCCAATCCCAGGGGGCTCAGGGCACAAGGCGGGAGGATACCTTGGATGGGCTGCCAGTCCATCACAGGGCGCAATCATACACACTCTCACTACAGACAATTTAGAGATACCAATCAGCCTACAATGTAGGGCTTTGGACTTGGGGAGGAACCCGGAGTACCCAGAGGAAAACCCCAAAGCACAGGGAGAACATGCAAACTCCGCACACACAGGGCAGAGGCGGGATTCAAACCCCCATCCCCAAAGGTGCGAGGCAAGCGCGCTAACAACTAAGCCACCGTGCCCCCCCAGCTAGCTAATTTACAAGCTAATTGACAAAATGTAACTTGCTAGCTAACAAAGCATGCTAAATTACAAAATTAATTAGCTACTTAATTTAACCAGATCATTTTTAAAAGCCTAACTAGCTTGCTAATTTATCAATCTATTTTACAACTACACAATCTATTTTAACAACGACATAACTAATTTAAATAGATAAAATACAAAACAAATTAATTTACAAAACAAAATGTTAAAGTTAACTGAACATGAAATTTAAAGGCTGATAACTGAACATGAAATTTAAAGGCTGATAAAACTGAAAAAAGGAAAATCTGGTGCTGTTTGAGGCGTGTAATGAGTAATTAAATGTAGAAATGAAAAGGTAAAAAAGAGTAAAAAGGTTTGTTTTTATCTCCTGGAAATCTACTTGAGTAAAAGTACAAGTATTCAGTTTCAATAATACTTCAGTAAAGTACAAATCTTCTACAATGAATCAGCTTGTCACATGCCCTGTTGATTGTGTTCACCTGTTTTGTGTTTCCTCTTGATTAGCATCCCTATTTAACTTCACACTTTGTTTGGTTTAGTTGCTAAGTGTCTGTCACGTGACCTGCTGTGTGGCTACATTTCTCTAGCTCTTGTTTCGATGTTGTTTGTTTTGTTTGAATTTTGTTTCATTAAAAAACCATCTCCACTGTCACCTGACACAACTCTTTCCCAATGCTGGTTATTCCTCAACAATGGACTTTAATATGAGTAACATCAGGAGATGAGTAAAGATATTACATGCTGGATAATGTGTGCATTTTCAACTCAACTCAACTCAATTTTATTTATATAGCACATTTAAAAACAACAGAGTTGACCAAAGTGCTTCACAATTAGGAAATTGACATCAACAATATTATAAACTCCAACAGAAACTGCATATACAAAGTGCGATCAGTAACAGAACAAATATCACCAGTACTCAAGGTTCCCCTAATTCAAATGCCAAAGTATTAAGTTATGTTTTGAGCTGAGACTTAAAAAATCTCCACTGATGGGGCCAGACGGATATAAAGAGGCAGATTATTCCATAATTTAGGAGCAAGTACAGAGAATGCCCAATCACCCTTTGATTTTTGCTTAGACTGAGGGGTAGCCAACAACATTTGATTCATAGACCTTAGAGGCTTAGAGGAAATATAAACGCTTAGGAGATCTGTAATATAATGTGGAGCCAAGTTGTGTAATGCTTTAAAAAAACAAATAATAAAATCTTAATCAATCCTAAACTGAACCGGCAGCCATTTTGTTATTTTCATCAACCAGCGTATACTTTTTTCACTGAATACGAAATTGCTGAGCAATTGAGACAAAAATCATAAATCTTGTTAAAAGCACATGCTGCCTCAAGGACTATCACCCAGTAGCCCTGACCTCATTTGTGATGAAGTGCTTTGAAATGCTGGTCAGAGACTTCATCACCTCTTCATTACCTGACACCCTGAACCCATTACAGTTACCATCCCAATCGCTTTACCGAGGACGCCGTCACACACCTCCTACACACAGCCCTGAGCCATCTGGACGCCAGGAAGGGAAATTATGTTAAAAAGCTGTTTGTTGACTACAGTTCAGCATTTAACAGTATAATTCCCTCCAAACTCACCACCAAGTTGGAGGACCTGGGACTTAGCCTGTCCCTGTGTCAGTGGATCTCCAACTTCCTTACAGACAGGCCACAAGCAGTACAGGTGGGCAGTCATGTCTCACCCTCCCTCACCCTCAACAATGGACCTTGGGGTAACCATGGACAATCAACTCTCCTTTTCCTCTCACATCTGACACGCTCATATCGATTTCTCCTTTATAACATCAGAAGAATTTGTCCATTTCTTTCCTCACAGGCCACACAGGTGCTTGTTCAGTCCCTTGTCATTTCAAGACTGGACTACTGCAACTCACTCTTGGCAGGTCTGCCTCTGAGCGCCATTCGTCCTCTGCAACTGATCCAGAATGCAGCTGCACGATTGGTTTTCAACCTTCCTAAATTTTCCCACACCACCCCATTGCTGTGCTCCCTCCACTGGCTTCCTGTAGCTGCCCGCATCAGATTTGAAACGCTGAAAGCACTTATCATATCCCGCACTGCACCACGCTCCCTCCAATTCTCTAGCACTGCTCGACTGGTCCCACCATCTCTCAGAGTACAAGGAAGACATGCATCGAGACTCTTCTCTGTTCTGGCACCAAGGTGGTGGAATGAACGTCCCCTAGATGTCCGAACAGCTGAGTCACTGGCAGTCTTCAAATGATGTCTAAAGACTTACCTCTTCATAAAATACTTAAGTTTCTTAAGCACTTTCACAAAAAAAAAAAAAACTCCCCAACAGAGTTTTGGACTGATGGTATTCCTAGTTTGTGACCTAGTGAGCCAATATCAGAATGTAATTTTGATAGACTTCAAAGCACTATTGTAAGTCGCTCTGGATAAGGCCGTCTGCCAAATGCCATAAATGTAAATGTAAATGGAGCCCCCCAGGGTTGTGTCCTGGGCCCCCTGCTGTTCTCATTGTACACTTGTGTGGCCACTTCCAACTCTACCATCTTTGTCAAGTTTGCTGACAACACTGTTGTGATGGGCCTCATTTCTGATAATGATGAGAAGGCCTACCTGGAAGTGATTAAAGCCTGGTGAACTGGTGCCAAGAGAACAACCTCCTCCTGAACATCAACAAGACAAAGGAATTGATAGTGGACTTCAGCACAAAGCAGGAGAGGAGCTACCACACCCCTATGATCAACGGGATCCCAGTGGATAGAGTGGACAAGTTTTCTGTACCTTCATGTTCATATCATGAAGGACCTGTCACGGTCCTTTCACATCAACACCCTGGATCAACACCCTGGTGAAGAAGACCCGGCAGTGAATTTACCACCTTAGACGCTTAAGAGCTTTTAAACTAAGGTGCTAAGGAACTTTTGCACCTGCACCATCGAGAGCATCCTGACAGGAAGCATCACAGCCTGGTTCAGGAACAGCGCCAAGTAGGATAGACGGTCTCTCCAGAGGGTGGTGCAATCAACTGAATGTACCATCCGCACTGAGCTCCCTGACCTGCACTCTATCTACAGCGAGTGGTCAGGGAAGTGCTTCCGCTCCCTGAAGACCAACACAGAGAGAATGAGGAGGAGCTTCTTCCCATTCAAACCATGAACCAGCGCAACACCAAGGACAAGAGCTTGGACTCGCTCTCACCACATCTTCAGTAAGCATTTTATCCTCTATTACACTTTATCCTGTATATATAAATATTTATTATACGTATATGTGGGCAATCTCATACAACTACCTCAGCTTAGTGTTGCACAGCATTATATTGCACAAAACAACTCCACATATCTGCACTGTATCAGACTGTTGCTGCCACTCATCTTTTATATACATTATATTTTTATACTTTTTTAATACTTTCCCATTTTCTAACTCTATGTAAATTCTATTTTATGTCACGGACAGTTGTAAAAAGCATTTCACTACACCTCGTACTGTGTATGGTTGTGCGTGTGACAAATTTGAATTAGAATTTTTAAAAAAAGCTAAATCTGCTGACCAGACTTGCGCATTTCTCGTTGTTATGGTAAGCATGCAAGTTCCAAACATGCGCATAACTTTGGATCAGATCACACATAACATTCAAATAAACACAGATTTTATATAGTCCAGTTTAGGTGCATAAACAGTTTCTTTGGAATCCATTCAGACTGGTGAAAGTTTGAACACCGCTATTGTGAGCAGTGACGTGTGTGGAACAGTTTAAGCCGCAGGAAGTGAAAAAACAATTCATCAAGAGAGAAAAGAGCAGGGAGAAAAGAATAGCGACGGAGAAGATCAATAATAATACAGCACAAAGTCAACAACCGACTTCTGCAATTAAAGCTTTAACTCCAGAAACTTTTAAGCAAACTCAATTTTTAAACATCTCTGGAGAAATAAAACACGTCTTCACAATGCGAGCTCGTCCTCAGCGCCACTCTTCTTTACACCACATCCCTCTATTTCATGGCCCAGTGAGCCAAGCGCTGAAATATTCCATTTCTAATTTCATCTCTTCTGGTTTTTCTTTTTCTTTTTCTTTTTTTATTGTGTTAATAGATGCAGAGGCATAAATGATTAATGATGCAGAGCAGCCAGGCCAAAACACTCAGCCTCAATAATTCATATTTAGTCCTGAGTGATCAATTTTCTCCCTCCCTCGCTTTCTGTCGCTCCCTCTTTCTCCGTATTTACATGTGTTGTTCCATATTGAACACCGTCCTCAGCTCCATTCAGCCATTTAGGAAATGTTTTATTGCTGTCTTTGAGAGCTCAGGAGACGTACCAGTGATTCTCATTAATGTCTCATTAAGGAATCCACTTTGTCCAAAATGCTTCTCGTAAAATTAATCCCTTGACAGAAAGGATTCAGGAGATCCAGTAAGAGCACAGGGCATGTTCTGGATAATAATCCTAATTAGAGATACTGATCTACTGGTATCAGATATTAGTCTGATACTGTGCTTTATTTACTCATTCTCGTAAAAAAATGATCCGATATCAACATCCGATACCAGGGGATACTCTGTAGCGTAATCCTACTGTACGCTGTCACACTTATGGACGTATTATTTCACCATTAATGATCAAAACAATCCAGACTGCAAACTACAGCATCTTCCTACAACACAAGTGTTTATGACGCTTCAAAGGTGCCTTTAATGAAGATCGTGAGTACAGAGCAGTATTAGCGAGAGTGGGAATAAAAAATGAGCCCATGATGCCGTGAATTGTGAGCACACAAAGGTATCTGCCAGCATGAAGCAGTGACATGGCCATGCTAAAACTAAAGACTTCCAGAACTTCATCATCAAGCATTAATGAAACAGAGAACTTGCTGAAGAACTACATAGTACTAGAAACCTGTTCAAGAACTAAAGAGTTCCAGAACTTTCTGAAGAACGAAATAGTCCCTGAATCTATTCAAAGAAATCGAGATCCATAACTAATTCAAGAGCTAATATTCAAGAACTTCAGCTAAACTATGACCCTGATGCCTCCACTGTTTAACTCTATAGTATACAGTTTAGAAGAGTAATGATTCATAATCGCAGTATTCGGTGTCACCCAGATGAGGATAGATTCAATTTTGAGTCTGGTTCCTCTCAAGGTTTCTTCCTCATCTCGTCTCAGGGAGTTTTTCATCACCACCATCACCTCTGGCTCGCTCATTAGGGATCAAAATTTATATCCGGATTTCTGTAAAGCTGTTTTGTACCAATGCCTCTTGTTAAAAGTGCTGTGTAAATAAAATGGAATGTAATTGAATTAAGGAGTTACAGAACCTTCTGAAGAATTAAATAGTTCTGGAACCTACTTAAGATCTAAACAGTTTCAAATCCTTCAGTGAAACTAAAGACTAAAGACATTTCTGGGAAAATAAACAGTTCCTGAACTGTCTGGCAAACTAATTAATTCAGGAACATACTTGAGAAGCTACAAAGTTGAGGAACTTTCCAAGAAAATAAATAATTCCAGAACCTCCTAAGAAGCCAAACAGTTTCTCAACTTTCTGAGGAACTAAATAGATCCAGAATCTTCTGAAAAACTAAAAGGTGTAGGAACCATCAGAGAGACTAAATAGTTCTGAACTTTCTGAGGAACTAAATAGTTCCTGAACTGTCTGGCAAACTAATTAATTCAGGAACCTCCTCGAGAAGCTAAAAAGTTGAGGAACCTTCTAATAAAGTAAATAATTCCAGAACTTTCTGAGAAAATAAAAGGTGTAGGAACTGTCAAAGAGACTAAATAGTTCTGGAACCTTCTGACAAACTAAATAGTTCTGGAACCTTCTGAATGAAAGCTACAGTATGATTTTATAGGATTACGTGCTTTAAATGTTTTAAAGTTCTACTTAACGATTATTAAAGACACTGAGACCACGTCTGTGTTTGTACCCTGAAATGTACAGTTTAGTACCTTTTTGCTTAGAGAGAACGTAAAAGCAGGTAAAAATGAATTAATTAATTAACTCCTGGAATATTCATGACTCATCATTTGTGTAGAAACGGAAATTCTGTGGATCAGAGGTAAGAGCTGGTAAGGGGATTGGTCAGTAATGTTCAGTATAGCAAGCTCCGCCCTCTATAGTTCCTGATTCATAGTTTAAGGAACTAAAATTGGTTCTGGATCCTCCAGTGGAAAAGCATCGAAACTTGCTGAGCTGCTAAAGTTCCTGTCTTCAGACTTCCTGTAAACTTTTCTGACACCAGCAGGAGCAGACGAGGAGCTTCACTGCTGCTTTACTGAGCAGACTTTACTGTGTGATGTGTTAATGATAATGGAGTTACTGTTGCCAGTAGCAACCGAGAGATAACGAGTAAGACAGTGAGCTGAAGGGTTTCGAGACGTCTGAGCTAATTTAGGAAAGAGCGAGACTCTATACATCTCAGCTTTTCTGATGATCTTGGCACTTTCAAAAGTTTTTATAACGAGGCTCCAAGTCGCTGCAGCTTCACTGAGGCACAAAATCCCTCTACAACAACAACGTTACACTTTACCTCCGACAAAAGACATTTACTACATGCTGCTACAGTGAAATAACCAACAACAGGGTGGGGTGATGAAGAGCACTTACTATTACCACTGTAAAGTCGATTACTTTCCAATAACAGCATGTTCCTAAAGTGTTTTATTCCTCTTACACTGCAGCAATTTGCCAACAATTTACAGTTTTTGTTCCCGAGAAACCACAAAGTGCGAAAAGACGCAAGACTATATATAGTGCGATACACAATAGGGTGAGACGAATAAATACAGGACCATAAATACACATAAACAATAAATAATACTCCTCCTCTAATAAATAACACTCTTCTATTATTTAAATAGATAAATAATAATCCTCGGTCCTGAAGATGTCAGAAAATATACAGCTTTACCACTGACTGTTGCTAAGCACTGACACTGGAGACTCCTTCCTTCCTTCCTTCCAAACTTTGTTTAAAAATCCATTTATGTGAAGCGCTCGTTCATAAATGAGCTGTTCCTATAGATTGATATAAAGCTGTGATTTTGCAGCTTCACTACCATCAGAGCTGCTGTTACAGAAAATTAACTCAACAGCTTCTGACCAATCAGAATCCAGAAATCACCATTCAGTGTGTTTGAGGTTTGCGTGGTTTATGTGGTGAACACACACTCCTGTAAGGAGCGAACAGTCGTCATCACTCCGCTTCACCTCATTCCAGTTCCTCAGTTTGAGATCTGAAGTTGTGTTTGTGTTTCTCTGTTCACGCTCGATTGAACTCCTTTATCTGACACCTTTTTTCTCCTTGTTCCTTCAAGCTGTGGTGCTGGTTTTTAAACTCCTCGCCCCGTTACGGCTCATCTCCTCCTCAGCCTCGCCGTTTCATTGTTAAGTATAAAACAGTCCCATAATGGCAACATGAAAAAGCAACCAAGCGGTTAATTAAGATCTGAGCTGAAAGGATGTAGTGGTGGTGTGGGGCGTTTCTGCAAAACGTTCAACACGTCGTCATTCATTTTACTCTCACATCAGACAGAGACCTCCTGTAGAGCCAAAACGTCACTCAAGCTCTGTGTGTGTGTGTGTGTGTGTGTGTGTGTGGGTGAGAAAGAAAGAGTGAGATCGACTCACTTCAGCAAAAGACAAAGTGACAGGCAAGCATTCGTTTTCTACGTGCGTTCGCAACACGTGAATAAAGATGTTCTCGATTCTGTGCAAATTAGGTATGATGCAGTAAA
Organism: Pangasianodon hypophthalmus; assembly: GCF_027358585.1. Lineage (NCBI taxonomy): Eukaryota > Metazoa > Chordata > Actinopteri > Siluriformes > Pangasiidae > Pangasianodon > Pangasianodon hypophthalmus. The sequence goes on from NC_069727.1 coordinate 2,658,418, forward strand.
GAGACAAATCCAAATGATTGTCTCTTTATGGAATGAATCCTGTGGGGCTTGTGCTCCAACATTTCTTCAGTTTCCTGCTCACAATTTTAGTTCCTTCCTGCAATTAGTTCCCATTTACTATTTGACGCACAAAAAAAAGTATAACCGTGGTTTCATCTTATCCTGTCATGGACGACCTCTTATTACAGGTGCATACAGATGTTACGAGGAAAAAAAAAGCTTATAAGGGAGTAGCAGAGATTGTTGATACTTCTCCTGAGTGTATGTAGCTAGTACTGTTAGCTTGCTTTGCTAATCAAATCTGAGAACGAAGCTAGTACAAAGCCGAGCATGTGACCTAAATCAAACCTTATTTCAAATGTTTTATTAGTTAGCGTCAAAACATATACATATACATACACATATACATATACATACACATACACATATACATATACATATATGGTGCTACTGCTGTTCTCAACTTAAAAAAAGACAGGCCACGCCCACAAGTGAGAATGTAGAGTTAGCCAGAATAAGTAGCTGCTTTCTGAAGTGTACTAATGCTCCCTCCTGAGGGAAATTCCCTCCGATTGGGACACGACAAGTGGCTGTGCTTTGAGGATGAGGCTTTCAGCTGAACTGTGATGCTTTTTCTTTGTGCCACACACACACACACACACACACACAGAGAAGAAAGAAATAATATTGTGCTGTTGTGTCTCCATGAGGTCCTGCTGGGGATTTGATCTTTCACTGAGAGAAAACGAGTGTGTGTGTGTGTGTGTGTGTGTGTGTGTGATAGAAAATCTTTTCCTCAGTCCTCCAGGGCGATGCTCCGCTTTTCATTACACATCTGATGTGTCTCCTGTCTCCTGGGACTCCGTCGTACTGCTGCAGGTCTTTCATACCTGCGTAACGTTTTCTTTCCCCCTCACTGCCTCTGTTTCCTCCACTTCCTGTCAGTCGTTTTTCTCTGGCGTGTCCCGGTTACGCGCCGTTTACGTCTCTAAACAGCTACATCACCCTGGAGAGCTTGAGTTCGATGAGTTTATCTGTCATCTCAGAGCCTGGCAAATGTATCCGATTCCTTCACACCAGTTTTAGGCTGTGCAATTACAGTCCAAGAGTATTATTATTATTATATATTATTATTATTATTATTACTTGTCACACTGTAGGAGATCTCAATAAAACCTTGTCTGAGTTTTATAATAGACTGTGTGATAACGTGTATTCGCCATCTCAGACGTCCATGTACGATTATAACGCTGGACCTGTGATTTTGAAAAATGAACAAATCATGTGAAAGAATCATATAAGTGAAAATTAAATTAATACGCCGAATCACATGTGAACAATTTATCTTGTGAAATAAATTGCATGTGAAATGAACCATTTGAGAAAATCTCGTGTAGAAATAAAGGAATCGTGCGAAAGAATCACATGTAAAAAAAATAGATTTATCTTGTGAAAATAAATCACGTGAAAATAAGTGAATCGTGAGAGAATCATAAGTAAAATTAATTTTGTGGAAAAAAAATCACGTGGAAAAACAACTAATGTGAATCAAGTGTTAAATGAATCATGTGGGGAAAAATCATACATGAAAATTAATTGATCATATGAAGGAATCATGTCAGAAAACAAACAAATCATGTGAAAATATCATGTAAATAAATAAAGCACGTGAAAGAATCACATGTGAATATTAATGAATCATGTAAAATAATCAAATGTGAAATAAATGGATAATATGAAAGAATCACATGCGAAAAAAAATGTGGAAAAAAACGTGAAAATAAATGAATCGTGAAAGAATCGCATGTGAAAATACATGACTCATCTGAAAATATATCATGTGAGTATAACTGAATCATGAAAATATCATGTGAAGATTAATGAATCATGTGAAAGAATCACATGTGAAAATGAATTAATCATGTGAAAGAATCATGTGACAATGAATTAATCATGTGAAAATTAATTAATCGCATGAAAGAATCACATGTGAAATTGAATGAATCATGTGTAAGAATCATGTGAAAATGAATTAATCATGTGAAAGAATCACATGTGAAATTGAACGAATTATGTGAAAGAATCACATGTGAAATTGAACGAATTATGTGAAAGAATCATGTGAAAATGAATTAATAGTGTGAAAGAATCATATGTGAAAAGTGTGTTAGATATAAAAAGTGAAGTGCCTAAAAACCACAGTGTCGCCTCGGTAATATCTCTAAGCTCTGTCACTTATTTTTCCACTCATCACACAGAGAAACTCAAACATAATTTTGTGTGAAACAGACCAGAACCGGAAAATCTCTGCTTAAGTACACCATGCAAAGCATGCTGGGAAATAAACTCTCAACAGTACAGAGCTAAGCATGTGCTTATCATCTGTTCATAAAGTGCAGTTTTTATTATTCACAGTAGGATGTGTGTCACTAATTAAAGAACAGACCAACAGGCGCTTTAATAACCCCACTCCATGCTGCTGTTTCTGTCCGTGTTCTTTTCACAACTCTGTTCCTGTCGATCAATAAGAGTTAAAACACTGCTAATGGCTCGAGCCGAGCTGATAATTAGCTTCGCAGTCATGTCAAAAGCTTAATGATTGACACAGAATGAATTTCTGTAGACCTGCTTTGTGGAAAGAAAATAAAAATATTCACTGCTTGGAGTGTTACTGACTGGACTTCCAGCTTGTCTTGAGTTTTTATCACTGAGATTAGATGATAAAGAGTGACAAGTGGATGAACCAAGACATGGAGAAGTTTCTCAGGCAAAGACAAACTTCCTGAAGCCAAGGAATTTTTTCACTCCTTGAGAGGTAAATTATACCCTGCACATGAACACCTCTGTTCCTTCCTTCCATATTTCTAGCGAAATCGCAGATGAACATCTGCTGGACGTTCCGGATGAATTGATTTTGCTCTTTAATGAGCTGAATGTGAGGCTCCAGTGATTTAGTCTGGAGCAGACGCTTTAGCCTTCAGCGTCTTCAGCTCTGGTTAGACGTCGTGCCTCAGTGGTTTGGACGATCGATTAAAAATAACACGGTGAGGCTGTGAGCCGTAGGAGATTCCTGCTCATTATCAAACACAATATCCCACAATCCCCAAAGTTACACCACAGCGCTGTTCCGGATTTCTGCATTCTGATTGGTCAGAAGGTGATTCTAATACGTTATCGTTTCTATAGTAACAGCTTATTCACATGGACAATGTGTAATCGTTGATATGGTGAAGGTTTCTGACATTTATGGAAGGAGTCTCCAGTTTCAGAGGTAAAGCTATAACTTTAACTATTGAGATGACTTCATATTTAAAGATAGCTAGCTAACATCATGTAACCTGACTGCTAGTGTGTGTAACTTCCTGTTAGATTGATGATTGTATTTTTGTAGTCTGACTGTCTGAAATGAAATGAACGTGTTTAAATACGAAACAGAATCTCGCTTTCACAGTTCCACAGATCTCATTATTACACACACATAAATTTAAAAACTGTAGTAATGAGTTTTGAGTACAATGCATGGCTTTAATGGCACTAATGCTGCATAAATCTCATACAAACTGGGTTTTAATAGAGTTTTCAGTGCTGTTTTAACCTCCTGTGTATTTTCACAACATTTTAAAAAAAACTCATTCTGCATCTAGAGACATTTTTCTTTTTACAAAAAAAAAAAACATGTAAATTGAACCATTTTTTCCTCTCTCAACACATTTAATGGTTTTTGCACTTCTGTAATTGTCACACCTGCAAATTGGCCCTGGGCTGTTTCTCTCTTTCACATTATATTAAACTAACTTCCTAAAAAGTGCAAGTTGTTTCTGGTGAATGAGTTTTGCAGCAGAAACATTAAAATTAGATTTATGTTTACTGTGTAACTCAGAATCTAATAACTTAATTAATCTATGGTACGTTTCTGATTTATTAGCTATTCTGAACTAATAAACTGGTAACTCTGTGTATTTTTCATGCGCTTTGCTCATTATCCTGTCTACCTGCTGCACATTTATACCTTTAAACCTGACACGTAATTTCAATGAGGCTGCTGAGATATTTATCAGTTTAATTAAAAACGCACTCACATTTATTTATTTATAAGGCAGACAATTTTTTTTATTGAACGTGAACTGTAAATAATTGAGACAGAATCTGATCTAAACACAGAGGAATTAGAGTTTAGGAGTCGAACAGAAGCTCGGTAAAGAACCTGAACCAGTGAGATGCTACAGTCCGCATACAAAAACACCTACCTCACAGAGTCTAATTACAAATTTAAAGCAGACAACCTTAAACTCCACTTTTAGCAGAAACTCTATTTTCTTTTAAAGAATGAGAGTGAGGGTCCGTGTGGAGAAGATTTATTACAAACACAATCCAGATTCCAAGATATTTAATTGTTGAACAGTTCCAGGTCATACATGCAATAAGCAACAAACAATATTATGGGTAATACAGGTGCAAGGTCAAGGGCAATACAAGGTGAGAGAAATCGAGGCAAGGTCATGTACAAAATGGCATTCAAGAACAAAGAACTGTTGGCAAACTGTTGGCAAGACTTCGCAACTGACCTAATGTCCATGTGCTTTATATACTGTGTATGTGTATACATATATATATATATATATATATATATATATATATATATATATATATATATATATACTGTATATACACACAGGAAACAGATGAAACAAATGAAGAAGAGTCTCTAGAACTCGGAGCAGGTTGCCCTCTGTGGCAGCAGGGAAATGTTTGTAGTATATGTGACATTTCTATTATTTTTATGTCTTTAACAAATAACTCTAGAGACTTTTATGCATGAAATTTCCAGGAAACTCAGTAGTTTCAGAAGTACTCACACCAGCCCATCATGTCAAGTCATTGCGATCACATTTTTCTTCATTCTGTTAATGAAGCCCTTGACTGCTTGGCTGATTGAATAATTGCATGAATACAGCAGGTGTACAAGTGCAGGTGTTCCTAATAAAGTGGCTGGTGAGTGTATACACCTGTATACTCATCACAATATTTACTAGGAGAGCTAAAACATTCTTTGAAGCCATTATAATTGAGTCTTATTTTCATGTACACCTTCCCAATCACTGATTGATGACATGTTACAGATGTGTGTGAACATATCAGCTCAGATGGAGATCAAATCTAGGGGGCATATCACTCTGTAAAAAAAAAAAAAAAAACATGACTGTCATTGATAGGCTGCATGAATCTACAGTCTGGGCTAGAAAGAAATCAGCCCCAGCCTCACTTCTCACTTCTCCATAACATTCAATGTATTGTTCAATGTTGCTGTTGCACTCAATTCCACAAAAGTAAAAAATAATCCACTTTAAGATGTTTGTTTACAGCGGATGAGATGGTATGGAGTCCAAAAATCGAGCCTTATTTTTAGTCTTTTTTTTCCTTGACAGAGAGAGAGGGCTTAGCCGTGCTCATCCATTTATACGCCCCACCAGCATAGCATAACTTTCATGCCAGAAATATTTTAAAATTCAGATTCAAATTCAAATTTTATGTCACATGCATAACCATACACAGTACGATTTGCAGTGAAATGCTTTATACAACTGTTCTGACATAAAATAAGAAAATATAGAAAAATATTAAATATAAAGAAAAATATCTACATAAAAATATATGAAGATGAAAAAAAAAGTGTATAAGAATATTTATATATATGGATGGTGGCAGCAGCAGTCTGACAGCAAAGAGATAAAGTTTTGTGCAATATGTCCTGTGCAATGTAAGATTTTAGATTCGTTAACCACAGTATAAAATCAAATATATAAAATCTATGAAATAAAACCTGCTCATGTGTTACTCTAAACTCACACTAACATCTAAGAAAGCGACGGATGATCGTATGACACGTGTGGTCCAGCATTTCTACAACTTTAGTTCCTATCTGTAGTTAGTTCCTATTCACTGATTGACACACAAAAATGAAGAAAAAAAAACAACTTATAAACACGGTTTAATCTTATCCTGTCATATACAGTATACGACCTCTCATTAAATGCATATAGACGTATTATGAATAAAAATAAAGCGTGGAAGGAAGTAGCAGAGATCGTCAGTGAATCTGGTGAGTGCATGTAGCTAGTACAGCTTTGCTAATCTAATCTAAGAAGCTAGCATGTAACATGCAAATCAAAAAAACTGATTTTCACATTGATTAGTGCGTTAACTAGTTAACTGACTTTAACTAGTTAACATTAGAAGATATATAGATGCTACTGTTTCTAATCAGAACTGAAAAAATACAGGCTATATGTGAGACTTGTCACTTGCTAGTGTGAACGTAGGGTCAATGATCGTGTAGTTTGTGAGCAGTTTGTCTCAGTAACAGTGCGAGACTGGAGGTAAAAGTCATTACTGCTGTTTCATTTCAATCGAATCCTCCACATCATTAATGCTGTTTTATTCCTGTGAGTCACACGATCAACTCGGGAGCTCGATTTTTGCCTCCATTTTAAAACGACTGCAGATTCATGTGAGGAAAATGCAGTACACTGTGTCACAGCATCAAAGTCTGATGGTCCCATTAGATGTAGATTAGATTAATTAGGCACTGAAGCAGTGTGATTTTATTACTGATTAGTCAAACAGAATGTGTGGGAGGGTAAAACTCTGGCTTAATGCTGCTAATTTGGAGCATGTGATCACTCATGGAGCATGTAGTCACTATAATAAAGCCTATGGGCTCACGTTCGTCAGCGCTGACACACTCGCCTGTGCGTTATGGTGCACGTCGCGCCGAGTTTAACGAGCGAGCCGTAATGAACACGTCTAACACAAGTGAAAAAAGATGCTTTTGATGATTATTGGATTATTTCACATTGATTGATGTCATCTGCTTCTCCTTCTATTCAAACCCTCTTTATCTCCTCTGTAGGAAGGAAGCAAGTTGAGGATCTGGAGCCTGAAGAAGAAAATATTTGTGCTGGGTTTGGGGTTTCTGCATAGGTCTCATAGATAATCTGGACTAATGAAGGAAAGGCACAGCAGCAAATGAGACACGACTTCATTCCACACCTTTTTGTATTTATTGAAGAACAACAACTCATACTTTTTATCCGTTTATAGTTACATTTCATGCTGTGGAACATCCGTGAAACACTGTTCCTGTTCTCACTTCCGGTATAGCAGCTATAATCAGTCGTTCCCTCACCAGCCTCTCTTTCTTCTCTCTCTTGAAGTTCATAAGACAAAAAAAACCCAGCAGCTTGTCACATTATCCAGAAATCGCAAAGAAGCGTAAACTCCTCTGCCTTGAAGATGTCAGACAACGTCAAGTTACAGACTGTTACAAAGCACTGACACTGGAGACTCCTTCCAGAAATGTTAAATAAACATCTCCTTACAGAAAACTTCACCATATTAACAATTGCACACATTTTTTTTTTAATCTGTTTATGTGCATCCGTCCTACAGGTCCCTTTGAGTGAGCTGTTGCTATAGAAACAATAACGTAAAAGAACTAGCACATTAATATAAACCTGCTGTTATGGAAAATGAATCAACACCTTCTGACCAATCAGAATCCAGAACTCTGGAACAGCGCTGTGGTATAAACCTCATTAACAGACTGACTGACCGAAGCCGCTATGCTAATTAGACGCATCATTCTCTGAAGGATGATGTGCTCTGACACCATGGTTATTTAAAACAATGTGACTCTTTGCTAATTGCTGAAATGATTCAGATGGAGTGTGTAATCAGACGCATCCTTCTACTCGAACCCGGGCGGCTCTTTGCGAACAAACCTCATTTCTACACATTTATTCTTCCACTAATGTTTCTGTGGAGGAATACTGAGGATCTGTGTCAGATTTATGTTCGAGTTTCACACCATGTTCGGTTCAAAACACAAGCCAAATTTAGCCACAGGAGCTAATTTACGTTCCTCTATAGGACTGAAGCGGGTCGAGCAGCGTAACGGTGCACCCGCTATGCTAAATTAGCTCATAACTCCACAAAGCATTAACCTCCACTCTGAGGCAAATCACAAGACAAGTGTGTGTGTGTGAAGGAAACTCACAAGTAGACTTTTCCCACGTGAATCCCAAATGTTTCTAATCTGCTAGCACGTTTCACCCAGAGCTAATTTAGCCGCTAAACTAATGAGCAGCAGAATGTCTTTGCTATTTGGATTTCCTGTGTCGTAATTCACACACTTACATGAAGTTTCTAAATCCGTCCAAATCTGAACAGGCTTTTATTCAGACAGAGGTTATACCTGAAGCTTCTCTGAGATTTTCCGAGATCGCTGTTAGAGATTAGCACGATGCTGCCTGATAACAAATGACTTCTTCCTTCTCTGTGTTGGAATCTGTGGGTCTGACTGCAAGAGTCAAAGGTTACGTTCACAATCCCAAGTGACACAAAATCCGATTTTTTATTGATGTGTCTGAGATAAAGCAAATATTATTAATTATAAAAATGAATTATTTCCTGAACACTGGATTGATCATATTGCCATTTTATAAAAGCAATCAGAGCTTCTTCCTTAATGTGACACATCAGGTCTGACTTTCTTTCAGGACTTTGTGGACACAAAAATCCAATGTTTTCATATGTGGTCCTAGATCGGACACTTATTCCTGTGGCTTTTTCCCAGTGCACTTTAATGTGCACGTCATGGTCATGAATCGATTCCAGCAAACCTGGAAGGAACCTACAGAATGGCCTCAGTACAATTGTATTACGTTGTAGAGAAAACCAGTTTAGAAAACTCCGTTACAGGCCGTAGCGCTTGTTTGTGTTTACTTTTTGTGCTTATCTTTTTATTGACATGCCCCCAACACCTCTTCACTCCAGCCACATAGCAGTGTGTTCAGAGATACAAAACACAGCTGAAATCAGAAAACACCCAGCGCAGCCAGATAATTCTCCTGCAAGAAATGTAATGAAACTAGCATAAACATAGATATGATGGAATATTTTATTACTGGTGAAGGGGATGAAGTAGGCTGTGCTATTAACCATGCTGCTCCTGAACAGGTCTGTAAACGCTGGATCTGTATAAAGCTTCGGACTGTCCGAATCACCTGCTTTACATAGACATTATAGAGAGATTTTTATTCCTTAGAGCACCAGGTAAGGAAATACTTTGGACGAACCACCTTCATAGAAATGTCCAGTGTTAGCGATGGAGGGATGTGGCATAAAAAAGAGGTTCATGTAAGCAAAAACAAGCACTATGGAGCGTAATACAGTTTTCTAAATGGCTTTTCTCAGCCACATAATACCCTCGTGCTGAGGCCATGGTGAAACCATTATTCTTTTATCACGTTCTACATATTTTCCAGGTTGTTTGTACAAGTAAAAAATAAAATAAAAAAAAAAAACGGTTATTGCACCTTTAATTAAACATAGGGTTTAGTGAAAGCACTAGTTAAGTATTAATATATGAGTTATTTGTGGAAGTTCCACTGTCTGGGTAAGACTGGAGCTTTTTCACCCTGAGATATTTTCTCATAAAGCACATCAGCACAGGAGGAAATATTGTAAATAAATAAAATATGAGTGGCCACGGCGGAGGAAAAAAATCTATTTCAATTCATGATTCCACACAGAGCTGTAGAGAGCGACGCAGGATGCAGACGCAGGCTTTCGGCTTTCACGCAGATAGAAAAGAGCACTTCCATTTCCGAGTGTGAGGATTATAGCGTGGCCGATCCTGAGCTGCTTTCACTCGCTGGTTCCTTCAGACGTGCTGATGAAAGAGAAAATCCGCGAGGTTTACGGAGCAGAAAATGGTTTCTTCAGGGTGCACACCACCAACGCACGCTTTTTTACACAGCTTCAGCTGCAGCCCGTTTGTAACTTCAGTGAAAAAGAAGAGGTCAACTGTTTACGCGGAGGATATGGATTTGTCATCCATCATCTGGTTCAGCATAAAGACGACATGCTGACTGAGCAAGCACACGTCACACTGCGCTTATTTAATCATTTATATTTCCCCGTCATTTCTAAATCTGTTTGTCACGAGCTGCGGGGAAATCGATAAAGTAATGAAGTATGGAAGGAATAAAACTGCGTGTGGTGCTGGTAGAGGAAAATAATCAACGACAGGGTGGGGTGACGAAGTGGAGTTACTGTTAAGCCCTCAGATGCTGATTATTTTCCTACAACAGAACATCCATAAGTGTTTTATTCCTCTTCCACCACAGCAATCTGACAATGATTAAACCTTATTTATATATTAAAAAAATAAGAAATGGCTAGTCCACTGTAAATGTCATGTCTGGGTGGTGTAGCTCATGTGTGTGTGTGTGTGTGTGTGTGTGAGTGTGTGTGTGTGGGTTGTTACATAACCAGATCAACTCCAAAAACTACAACACGACGGTTACTTTGTTACAGACTGTAGATTTATTATAAAAATAAGATTCTTATTCTCCACACACACACACACACACACACACACACACACAGACACACACTCAATTACACATACAAACACAAAATCACACCCACATGCACATACACAAATGCATACAAGCTTACACACACACTCAGACACACATGGACACATGCATTCACGCACATGCACACACAGACAAACCTACACGCACACACAAACATGCACACACACACTCAATTTGAAGTTTTTAATCTCAGTGTCACTCTAGATAAAGCACTTCATGCACCATTGATCAGTGAGTCCACTTGCAGTCTCACACACACACACACACACACACACACACTCATGTCCACTTCCTCTTGGTCCTGCTGGTTCCTGTTCGGGGAGGAAACAGAAGGCTCCATGTTTCCAGGTGATCAGGGTGTAAAATCACGTCTGCTCTCGTCCTCTTCTCTCGTCTCCTGGTTAATGGGCTATAAACGTGTGACGGAGGCTCCACGCTAACACATCAGCAGCAGCTGGATCTTTAGCCGTCGCTGGATTTCCTCAGCCACTGGAAGAAGCTCTCTCTGTAAAGCTCGTGCCATTTCACGTTGGCCTGGACGACCTCCAGCGCTCGGGAGAACGCAGACGCAGAACCTCCAGCAGCGCTCGTCTGGATGAAGTCCTTCAGCTGAGGACAGAAAAAAGGAGGAAGGAAGCGTCTCAGCTAATTTTAACAACATCCTGAAACTGGGGTCAGGAGATAAAATACGTTACGTCCTTAAACCAGCTTCATTTCTCCTGATAATCACTTCATTAATTACTGACAAAACCATTAAAGCATGGTGAGAGTGAAGAACGAGACGTGAATGTGAACGTGGCCTCGGCCTCCGCACTGTATCGGGTGTGTGTGTGTGTGTGTGTATAATTGTTTTAGCATTAGTGCTTTAATTGCAAAGCCTTTTCCGTCTTCCATTAGTGCTGAAAGTGTAAAAGGCTGTAAAGTCTCGGCTCACACGTCTCTGTCTCTTTAAGAAAACGTGTGAAAGGTGAAGTGAGATCGCACCTCTGTGGAAAACCGCAGCAGATTTCTGCCTCATGGTGAACTAAAGGCTGGAGAGGTAGCTGTTAGTACAACTGTGATACAAGTTGTGTGTGTGTGTGTGTGTGTGTGTGTGTGTGTGTGTGTTAGCTTCATCCTCACCTCATCGAGTTCTCTCTGTGTGTTGAGGAACTCCGTCACTCCGCTGATTAATTTGGAGTTTAGAAATAAAGCCTCGCCGAACCTGCACAGGAGGAGAGTCAGTCACAATAAAGCTCACACACACACACACACACACACACACACACACACACACACACACACACACACCTGGAGTTCAGCTCGTCCCACTTCTCCCTGAAATATCTCCAGGCTAGATGGCGTGCGTGTGGGTTGCGGCCGACGTGGATGATGACGTCGATCACGTCTTGATCCGGCACCAGGTCCGAGTTTAGAGACGCGTTCAGCAGTCTGTAAAAAACAAGCAGGTGATTTTACAGTCGCTAGAATACGGGATTTTGTTCACACGTTAGCTCTGATGGAACGTGTGTGACAATTCAGGAGCGAATAAACACCTACACACACACACACACACACAGGCTCGATGCTAACAGCACTAACACTGTTCAAATATGTCTTTTTTTACTGCCTTCTCCTTCATGTGACACGTTCTAGCTGGAGCTGCTAACACCGTGTGATAACACACTGTGACACAGACACACTAGTCTTTTTTAATTAACACGTACATGTAGTTAATAGATTTCTTCCTGTTTTCCTTCCAGCTGTGTGACACTCAGAACAACACACCATCACAGTGCAGCTGCTTCTGCATCTTTCCTCCATTTATTAGCTTTAAGCCTTATGCTAATCGCTAACGCGGTTTTCACTTCTCAGTCAACTCTGCTGTGTTGAGACGTGTGATCGCGTGAGATTATTATTTTTACACACCTATAAAATATTTCTCATTCATTTCCACATGTAGATTTATTTTCAGTGAAAGAGCACACGTTACAGTCTGAAGACTATAAAAGACCGCTTGTTAATATTCCGTGGTGCTTCTTGCTAATCCTGAGCTGAGTTTTTTTATTAAAAATCTATTTCTGCGTGAAATCAGATCCTCGTATCTGTTCCTCTGGAGCGAAGCAGGACCTCAGGAAAACTGGAACGTCATGATGAGATGTGAGAAGAGAAATAAGAACCTGTGGAGCAGGAAGGTGTTGTCGCTGCAGGTCAGGGCCTCCAGCAGGACCTTCTTCTCCGAGACGGCGGTGGAGGAGTGAAACTTCATCCACATGAACTCCCACACGTCCTCGTCCATCAGAGACACGCCCGTGCAGTACACCACGTCACGTATGTTGGGGGGAATCCTGCGGGGGGGCGGGGCTTAGGTTACTACATCAATACGACATGATGCTTTCACGATGATTTCACGATGATTTCGTTCTAATACGTTATCGTTTCTATAGTAGCAGCTCATTTACAGAGACTCACAACACTGAGTTAATACACTGTTGTATTTTAGCTGTTAGCATGCAAGTAAAAAAAACCAATCAGATCGCAAGCTGGGGGACAAGCGAGTAAAACAAAATGGAGGATGGTGTCAAAAACTTAGACTTGTTAGTTAGACAATAGATTTAAAGCTTTATTTAATCTCAGTTACTGATAATAATAAATCTAATCCAGAGACCAAGCTAGGCTAGTTAGTTAGCTGATACTAGCTAGGACCGGTAATAGTGTTGCTATGGTTACAGTGTGCCAAGCACAATCTCATTCAATAGTCGTGTCTCATCCTCCTGAGCCTCGTCTCCTCGACTCGCCTCAATTTCAGGGGAAAATTGAAACATTTTTCATCGCATCTCTAAAATGGCGAGTCGTGATGTTCAGCTGTTCAGCTGCTGCCTTTTAGCACATTTCAGCTCTTTACTTTACACAGAAGAGAGAAGCTCATTGTGGAGTTTCCGTCAGACACACGGTTATGGACAGAGAGAATCTGGGAGACTGCGGCTGTAATCACTCTGGAAACAAACATGAAGAACAACATGGTCGCGTCTGCAGCTCTGACGGGAGAAAAAGTAAACACACTATCGTTTGTGCTCCTGCAGGAAATCCAGCTTTTATCATCGCACATTACTGCAGAAGAACCTCGATGAGTTTCAGCCTCAACGTAAAAAAATCCTTCACTGAGAGCTAAGATGAAAATCACTGAGGGAGGAAGTGAAGGAGAGAATGAAGGAGGAAGAGAAGGAGAGAATGAGGGAGGAACAAAAGGACAGAATGAGGGAGGAAGAGAAGGAAAGGATGAGGGAGGAACAAAAGGACAGAATGAGGGAGGAAAAGGAGAGAATGAGGGAGCAAGAGAAGGAGAGGATGAAGGAGGAAGAGAAGGAGAGGATGAGGGAGGAACAAAACAAGAGAATGAGCGAGGAAGTGAAGGACAGGATGAGGGAGGAAGATAAGGAGAGAATGAGGGACGAAGAGAAGGAGAGAATATGGGAGAAAGAGAAGGAGAGGATGATGGAGGATGAAAAGGAGAGAATGAGGGAGGAAGAGAAAGAAGAAGCAAATGATGAAGTGGAGGAGAAAATAAGGAGGAGAATGGTGGAGGAAAAGGAGGAGAGGATGCAGGACAGAGAGAAGGAAAAGAAGGAGGAAGAGAAAGAAGAAGGAAAGAATGAAGTGAAACAGAATAAGGTGGAGAATGGTGGAGGAAGAGAAGGAGAAGATGAGGGAGGAAGAGAAGGAGAAGATGAGGGAGGAAGTGAAGGAGAGAATGAGGGAGGAAGAGAAGGAGAGAATGAGGGAGGAAGAGAAGGAGAGGATGGGGGGGAACAAAAGGAGAGAATGAGGGAGAAAGCGAAGGAGGAATTTAAAGAATTGAATGTTTTACACAAACATTCACATTCACTGTGCTTACAAAGCTGCACCCCGCCCCCACCTCGGCTGCTCAGACCACATCTCTGTTATGATAATCCCAGCATAAAGACCACTTCGGAAATGTGCCAGACTGGTTGTGAAACAGTCTGAGGGAGCCAGCTCAGCACTTCCGGACTGCTTTGAACACACAGACTGGAATATCTCCCAATATAACTCCCACTGACCAAGTAATTCGTCTGTCTGCAGTAGACACCAGGAAGACTCTGCCCTGAGTTAACCCATGGAAAGCTGCAGGACCTGACAACATACCTTGCCGAGGGCTCAGGGAATGTGCTGATCAGCTTGTAGATGTCCTCACAGACATCTTCAGCATTTCCCTGATACAAGCATTTGCCCCAGTGTGCTTCAAGACGACCACCTGTGTCCTGCCTGAATGGCTACCTGCTGGTTGCACTCATACCTATCATTATGAAGTGCTTTGTGCGGCTAGTCATGAAACAGATAAAAGCAGTCTTCCCACCACAATAGATCTACTAGATCCAACTGCTCAACAGAGGATGCCATATCTGCTACCAACAACCTATCTCTGACCCATCCAGACAAAAAGGGCAACTATGTAAAGATGCTGTTCATAGACTTAAATTCTGCATTCAACACAGTCATTCCTCAGAAACTGATAACAAAGCTGAGCCTGCTGGGTCTGCAACTGGATTCTGGACTTTTTGACTGGGAGACCCCAGTCCTTCAGGATCAGAAACTCCACCTCCTGTTTACTCTGCTGACTCATGAATGTTCTGCAAAGTACAGTTCAAATCACATCATCAAATTTGCAGATGACACTACAGTTGTGGGCCTGATCAGCAACAATGAGTCAGTGTACAGAGTGGAGGTGAACCAGCTCACAGAATGGTGTAGAGACAACAATCTATCACTTAATGTTGATAACACTAAAGAGATGATTGTTGACTTCAGGAGAACTCAGGTAGACCACTGCACATCAACAGAACAACTGTGGAGAGAGTCAAAAGCTCCAAGCACATGACAGAGGACCTCTCCTGGACTCTTAACACCACCTGCCTAGCCAAGAAGGCCCAGCAGTGCCTCCACTTCCTACAGAGGCTGAAGAGAGCCAAACTCCCATCTCTCATCCTCACTACCTTCTACAGAGGGATGATAGAGAGCGTCCTGACCAGCTGTCTTACCATGTGGTGCGGGAACTGCACAGCCTCCGACCACAAGGCCCTCTAGCAAATTGCAAGAACAGCTGAAAAGATCATCAGAGTCTCTCTACCCACCATTGACACCTCGTACAACAACGGTTGTATCCGCAAAGTCACCAGTAACGAGGATGACCCCTCTCATCCCTCTGATGGACTCTTCACACTCCTGCCATCTGGCAGAAGGTACAGGAGCATCCGTGCCACCACCAGCAGACTCTGCAACAGTTTCTTCCCTGAGGCAGTCAGATAACTCACCACCCTGCTGTCTCCCAGTGCTCACCTGGGCTAGTCAAACATCTAACCCAGTATGACTCAAAAACATTGCACACCTGCACTTCACAAAGCTGCATCAGACACTTTTATTATGAAATTCGTTTCTGCTGCCAATATTTCTGCTATACTTATACAAATAGTTTGCAGTTTACAGACCATATTCTGTGTATTTATTGCCCTGTGTTTTTATTGTCCTGTGCATCTATTGTTCTGTTCTGTGTATTTATTGTCCTGCACTTGTCTCACGCTGTTGTGTATTGCACTATATGTAGTCTTGCCTACTGTTCTGTGTTGCACCATGGACCTGGAGATACAACATTTCATTCCAGTGTATACAAGCTATATAGAAGAACGGCAATAAAAACCCACTTGATTTGACTTGAAGAAGTGAAGGAGGGAATAAGGAATAAAATGAGGGAGGAAGTGAAGGAGAAGGTGAGGGAGGAAGTTAAGGAAGAAGTGAAGGAGAGAATGAGGAAGAGAATGAGGGAGATAATGAAGGAAGAAATTCAGGAAAGAATGACTGAGGAAGTGAAGGAGGAAGTGAAAGAGGGAATTGGAGGAAGATTCAGTGATGGAATTTATGGGAATTTATGGATTTTAGCTGCAGCTCTTTATTAAATCCTGAATCAGTGCTTTTTATTTTATTTTCTGCTGCAGAAGGACGCAGGAGGACACGCCGTGGTGGAGGACAAACATGGATGACTGCAACAGCAGCTCACGACTTTACACAGAGACGCGCTAATGAAAAAACTCAGCAGTGACGTGTTCAGTGATAAATTGTAGATTTTATCAGGAGTTCAACACGGAGCTCATTTCTAACAGAGTCTCATGTGTCTCTAACACAATCCCTTAAGATCTGTTTTCCTCATTACAGTTTGTGTGTGCGTGTGTGTGTAAAACACTGTGTGTTTATGAGGATGTTCAGGGAAAAAGCTATTAGATGAACAAACAGGTGTTGCCATGGAGACGTGGCAGACAGCAGGGACAGAGTGAGAGTGTGTGTGTTTAGTGTGTGTGATTCCTGAGTGAGATTCATTGATCAGATCTCAAACTTTAAACACACACACCATCGACATGAAGCATCAGTCCCAGTGCAGCTGCTTTAATGCTAAAACACACACTCTCTCTCCTCTCTCTGTCTCTACACACACACACACACACACAATAATATGCCACATCACAGGTTTTGTGGTAATCAGTGAAATTATACTTAACTGATGGTGAGGTTTAAGAGCTATTGTGTGTGTGTGTGTGTGTGTGTGTGTGTGTGTGTGTGTGTGTCTGTACCTGTTCTTGTTGCTGGAGATCCACTCGGAGACGAGTGACATGGCCTGCCGGTGACAGTGTTTATTCCCAAAACTACAGGCCAACATGATCACCTCCCTCTGGAGCTCACTGAAGGAGGAAATAAAGGAGGAAGTGAAGGAGGAAGAGAAGGAGGAAATAAAGGAGGAAGAGAAGGAGGAAATAATGGAGGTGATAAGTTGAAGGAGAAATAGAAGCAATGGTGGAAAAGAGATGCAAAACTGTCTCATTTTTAACAGTGATGTCACACACACACACGCACACACACTCACTTGGTATGATAGGTGGCCTGCTTGAAGGAGTCGCCTGCTTTCACCCTTGGCCAGTCCAGCTTATGATACTTCAGTTCCACCTGCTTCAACACATAACTCTGATTACAGAGCACACAACACACACACAAACACACACACACACACACACACACACACACACATACATTAATCAGCAGCAAGGACAAACGAAGCTGTTTGTTATCAAATGCACAAATTATATTTTGTGTGTGTGTATGTGTGTGTGTCACAACATTACCTGCTGTGACACACACACATACACACACACAAATTATATTTTGTGTGTATGTGTGTGTGTGTGTGTGTCGCAGCAGGTAATGTTATGGCTAATTTAGCGCCACTCATCTCCTTCATGCTCTTTCACTGAGACGAGGGAACAATTAAAATTATATTACAATTAGATCCTGATATGAGGCAATTCAACTGGAATAAACACACACACACACACACACACACACACACACAAACACACACAGATGGAGCTTCACCTACACTAAAGAGGCTGATCTCAGATCAGTATAAAGGTTCAGAGGGATGGATGGAGCTTCACCTACACTAAAGAGGCTGATCTCAGATCAGTATAAAGGTTCAGAGGGACTGATGGAGCTTCACCTACACTAAAGAGGCTGATCTCAGATCAGTATAAAGGTTCAGAGGGACTGATGGAGCTTCACCTACACTAAAGAGGCTGATCTCAGATCAGTATAAAGGTTCAGAGGGACTGATGGAGCTTCACCTACACTAAAGAGGCTGATCTCAGATCAGTATAAAGGTTCAGAGGGACGGATGGAGCTTCACCTACACTAAAGAGGCTGATCTCAGATCAGTATAAAGGTTCAGAGGGACGGATGGAGCTTCACCTACACTAAAGAGGCTGATCTCAGATCAGTATAAAGGTTCAGAGGGACGGATGGAGCTTCACCTACACTAAAGAGGCTGATCTCAGATCAGTATAAAGGTTCAGAGGGATGGATGGAGCTTCACCTACACTAAAGAGGCTGATCTCAGATCAGTATAAAGGTTCAGAGGGACTGATGGAGCTTCACCTACACTAAAGAGGCTGATCTCAGATCAGTATAAAGGTTCAGAGGGACGGATGGAGCTTCACCTACACTAAAGAGGCTGATCTCAGATCAGTATAAAGGTTCAGAGGGACTGATGGAGCTTCACTTACACTAAAGAGGCTGATCTCAGATCAGTATAAAGGTTCAGAGGGACGGATGGAGCTTCACCTACACTAAAGAGGCTGATCTCAGATCAGTATAAAGGTTCAGAGGGACGGATGGAGCTTCACCTACACTAAAGAGGCTGATCTCAGATCAGTATAAAGGTTCAGAGGGACGGATGGAGCTTCACCTACACTAAAGAGGCTGATCTCAGATCAGTATAAAGGTTCAGAGGGATGGATGGAGCTTCACCTACACTAAAGAGGCTGTAGTCCTCAGTACGGTCCAGCAGTTTGTCCAGCTGGTACAGCGCTCTGCTCGCAGCATGCCAGGGCAGGAAGTCATCCTCCTTGGACAGATAACAGATGATCTGCAGTGGGAGGTTCTGAGGGAGATAGCCGGCTCTGCACAGAGACAGAGAGAAGGTTTAAAGAAGATTAACAGTAATGGAACGACCCTTCATATAGCTACGATGTAAATACACGGCTATAAAAAACATGAACACGACTGCACTGACTGTGACACGTCTCTCTCCCTTCAACGATAAAAGAACAAAATGGTTGCTGTTTTGTCCTGACAGGATCATTTCATGCTCGGCTTCTTTGCTGACAGACATATGACTGTTTGAACGTTCACAAAAAGAGCTTGTGTTTTGTCAGTATTTACGCCATAACACTCTTTAATGGAGGTTTATAGTCGTGTATGAAGCTTTAAAGGAGAATCACAGTGACAGAAAGCAGCTTCTCATGTGAGACTGCCATCGTGTTCACTCTGCATAAATCTATAAAACATCAGAGGATCAGAGAATGAAAGGTGCAGCACTAAAGGTAAAGCTCAAACCCCATTGAGTGTCACTAAGAGCAGCAGATCAAACCTGAGGGAATGTTTCACTGCCTCTTTGAGCTTGATACAATCCAGACACAGCATTTGGACACTTGGATCAGTCACTATGTCTCTTCCATCCATCTGAGCTCCAGCTCTCCACAGCCTCAGGCTTTTCAGAGACTCTGAACTCCCACTGAGGAGGAAGCAGGAGGTCGTGTAGCACACCGCAGGCGGAAAAGCTTCAGACTTTCTCACTGGAGCAGCAGGAGTTTGTTCAGCTGATTAGCAACAGGGCTACATTACCATGATGTACAGTCGAGTCCAAAAGTCTGAGTCCACCAGCAACTTCACATCATCTTCAGTTTAGCTAGATAAGTGTCTCCTTATCACACCTCCACACAGTTAGCTAACACACCTCCACCTGCTCACTCCAGCTAGCTGGCTAGTAACATCTCCACTAGGTTAGAAGTCGTATTAGCATCATTCCTTTATTGATAGAGACAGGAAGATTCTTTCACCTGTGCTGATACCATTTCATAACCCACTACGTCTGAGTCACAGTTTATCTGTGAGGAGAATAAAGTTCACAAAGCTCAGAGATAATCACTTCCTACAGCACACAGATGTAAACTGTCAGTTATTTTCTACATTCTGGCTCAATTATAATTCTGGGCAAATAAACCATCACTATCTAATTAAGTGGATATTGATTAAAATCACACAATCCAACAAAAACCCATAAGCACTCATACACACTCCAACTGTTCTAATAAAAAAATCAACACAATACGCCAAATACTCAGATTAATGACTCATAAAAGTTTCTGTTTTTATGTTGTGTGAGGAAGTCAGTCCACTCTGCAATCTCCACATGGTCCGTAAACATGACGGTGCCTTTAGAATACGAATAAACTACACGGCTCAGATAATCACAGTAATTATATTCTCAGAGATTCAGTTTTGTTCTTTAATGAGTGAATATTTTTTATTAATTACTGAACATAATGAAGAAGAATAAACCGTTTTTTCTCTCTGAGTTAATCATCTATGAAAAACCTGCATCATCACAAAACAAAGTGGAGTCATGCAGAATGATTTTTGAGTTTAGTTTTTGAATAAAAGTACAATAAAGTGTGTGTTTTTATAACTTAATGATAAATGAGATTAGAGGTGCAGTAGTTCTGGGAGAGAGAGAGAGAGAGAGAGAGAGAGAAAGAGTGTGTGTGTGTCTGAGCTTCAAAGACGTCAAATAAATCCTGCTGTTGTTGAACATTAATTACCCAGAATCCCTCAATACACCATAAACTTGAAAGGCAGATGATAAAACCATTACTTTAAAGCCGTATTGTATTAAAGAAGAAGTGAATGTTCTCCTGTATAAAGTGTTTAATGTTTTCTCATGTTCACTACTTAGTAAAGTTCTGTCCCGTTCACTCAGCGGATCCGTTTAGAGGGATTTATTCTCCAAACTCGTCTGTTCAGTCTTCACTTATTTCTTTATAATAACAGTGAAGGATGAGCAGGGACAGAAGTGTGATTTGGTCAGCGGGGACAGGATCAGGGTGGACGTGACAAAGACATTCAGCTCCTGATTACTGGAGACACGATGTTCTGCACATTGCAGTGACTTCAGCTCTAACAAACACGACTGAACTCATCAGCTCATTTACGAGGCATTGAGCTGAGTCACGTGTGTTAGAGACGGGAAAATGAAAATGTTTCAGGTCTCAGAGGAGTAAAAAAAATCATTGAAATGCAGAAACATATTAAACTTTAACAGGATTTTGTGCAGCTTTCAGCACAAGGAGGCACAATCTCTGACCCTGAGCTGGATTTCTAATGTTTCTATCTGTTCGTCCAATCATTTCTGAATTATTTACCTTTCCTACCTGGTGAGACCAACGTGAGGAAGTGTGTATACGTGTGTGAGTTTGCGTGTGTGTAACGCATTAAAAATCATTTGAACTGAGCTCCTGACTTCCTGAATAAAGAATCATTAACTCCTGAATTGCCTTGTAATTATTTCCTCATTAAAGATTTGCAGAGTTTGAAGACGTTCATTAAGTCGTGTCATCAGAGTGAGCGTAAATGACAAAAGAATCCTCGTTGTTCACTAAAGCGAATCTAATAAACTCCTCAAACCTGTTTCTGTTAAACACACACACACACATGCACCCGTGAAGATAAACTCATCACAGAAATGTTAAAATCTGATCTAAAACACACAACAAAGCCGAACTGACAGCAAGTGTTCTCCTCCTCACTGAAGCATAAAATTAATTAAATGAAATTGTGTTAAACGTCGTTACTGAAGTGGGAGGAAATTTCCCCGGAGCTGCAGAAGTATTTAATCAGGTGCTCACGCTCGAGGGGCTTCTACTGTGATTCATACCTGCAACTTTTCATTATCACATTTAATTTACACAAAAGTACATGAGTGTGTGATGAACAACAACAACAACAACAACGGGCTTGTCTGAATATTCACACTCACACACACATCATGTCAAGTCCATAACCAGCATTAAACATGAGGAGAGGTGCAGCTGAGAGCTTTAATAACACACACTGGTAATATTCCCTCCAAACACAGCAAAGAGACGGATTAATCTTCTTCTGCAACGGAATAAACCAGCAAAACAAGCCGAGAGATCCGAACAACAACCTCCTACAACCTCACGCTTAAAGGTTTATTCTCAGCTTTTATTCTTTTGCCTTATAAGAGTATAAATAAATAAAATGAGGAGGGAATGAAATGGAGGCTTTGTTCTGAAGGAGAGGAGTTCCTCAGGGTTCAGTGCTCAGCTCTGTGTGATTGGAATCTATCCAGGGTTCGCTGTTCTTCTCTATTCAGTCGATTGAATGATTAAAGTCGGGGAGGAGCTGTGGCCTGGTGTCTGTTTTACACAACACCACCACTGTGTGTGTGTGTGTGTGTGCACATGTTAAACTGCTATCTGTCCCAGCATGACACACACAGCGGTGTACGAGGCTCTCCATTTCTGAATGATTTACGCTGGAGCTGAGCTGCAGAGTGGTGAAGAAAAACACATCTGGCCACATCTGGCTTCTGCCGTTTGTTTGTTGGCAGGAAGTGGAAAAGCGCTGGCGAAATGGGAAAAATGTCGTCAGTAAACATGATGGTGCCTTTAGCATACGAATAAACTACACAACTTACTTAACAGCAGGAATGTTTTCACAGATTCAGTTTTCTTCTTCAACTCCACAGGAGACATCACTTCTGTCCCTCTGATACAGTTCCTCAACCTCAGCCTCAGCCTCGTTACCTCTTTCAAACACACTCACACACCTTAGTGTTCGTCTTTCACTTCCTTTATATGAACTGCTTCCTCATGTCCTGTACTCGTTAGGTAGGAAGGAGGAAGGTGGAGGTGTGAAAGAGAGGACAGTTGCTGCTCCTGAAGGGATTAATGATGCTCTGGAGAATTAAAGTCTATGAGCAGTGAGGTTTAGAGAAGGTGTGGTTCGGGGCGGGAGGGTCACAGCGGTGTGTTTCAATCTCTAATTATACGTTTTCTGGTCATTAAATAAACTCACGTTAGTAGAATAAATAGGCTGAGAGACTGAAATTTACATTTACAAAACACCCCTGTAGAGAGGGAAATGGTTCAGTCCAGCGCATAAACACTGTTTGAGCAGGATTCGTTTGGATCAGAGGAGGTTTGTTTTATTGATGTAATTTCAACAGGATCATTATTATTATTATTATTCTTGTTATTATTATTATTATTATTATTATTATTGAGGAAGCTCTGTGTGTTTGGAGAATTACAGACGATAATTTCCTTCAGAATTATGACTTTTTCAGACAGGATTAAATTCACAGTAATTCCCAGATAAAACTAATCCAGCGTGAATAAGGCTACTACATGGCTAATTTGGTTAAAGGAGGAACTCTAATGCTGTTTTGCTTTTCCTACACAAAAATCATTCAAAAAATAAATAGAGAGAAGAAGACAGAGAGACACAGAGAGAGAGAAAGAGAGAGAGAGAGAGAGAGAGAGAGAGAGAGTCGAAAGTGAAAAAAATCAGATCACTTTAGCTTGCTAATGATTTAAGAATTATTTCAGGAAAGTATATTAGCATTAGCAAAACTTCATACAGTTTTCTATTATTCCATCACTCCATTTCTCCACCACTCGTTCCTCTCCTTCACTCTATCAATCCATCACTGTCGCTCTTCATCCATCCATCACTCTTCCCTCTCCAACACTCCATAACTCTTCCCTCTCTATCACACCATCCCTTCATCACACATCCATCTCCATCATGCCATCACTGCATCACTCATCCCTCTCCTCTCTCCAGCACTTGCCCCTCTCCATCCCTCCATCACTCGTTCCTTAATATCTCTCTTTGTCACAGACAGTCAGCTGGTGGGCGGAGCTAAAGACTGAACTATGCAGGATGCTCTCACTGAAATAGAGAGATCAAGAGACCAGAACAGAGTAAAGCATCCCTGCACTCCTCCATTCGTCTCTTTCTCTCTGTTTCTCTTTTTCTCTTTCAGCACCGTGTGGAGCTGCAGCTTGGCCCCGGGCCTCGTTTCCACATGAGCGTCAGTGTGTGTTTTTCTTCACTCCTCCCCTCAGGCTGGAGGCTCGGGGGAAGGAGCAGAGCAGCGTCCATCAGTCCTGAAGCTGCTTTCCACTCACTGAGACTGCACAGAGTGTGAGAAGGTCCTCACTAAACCCACCTGGCCAGGCTGAAGACGTCGTCCACCAGACCAGCACGATTCCCCACAGAGATGATCTGCAGTGTCACACACACACACACACACACACACACACACACAGGTTCATCAGTAAGAGAGGGTCGTACAGGACACAGGACAGGCAGGACAGGAGGAATGAATGGAGGAAGAATGAAACGGAGAGAGAGAGAAGCAGATAGAGATGAGACAGGAGGTTTATGAGAAGTGAAAGTGAGCAGTGAGGGTGAAGGAGAGCAGCAGCTGGATTTACACACAAATGAGGAAGAGAAGGAGAGGGAAAAGAGGAGCTGCGTACTGTGGGGTTGAGCATCAGCTGCTGGATCAGGAGTCTCCAGTTGTGGAGGTCGTAGTTCACCCTGAAGTAGCCCGTCTGATTGATGTTGCCTAGCAACCACGTCTCCTCGCCTATACGTCCCACTCGGTGCGTCTCTATAAATAAAAGAGGAGAAAGAGTAAGAGAATGTTTAGTTTCAATCGCTCCATCATTACATCACTCCATTACTACATCACTCCATCACTCATTCCTCTACATCACTCCATCACTCATTCCTCTACATCACTCCATCACTCATTCCTCGACATGACTCATTCCTCTACATCACTCCATCACTCATTCCTCGACATCACTCCATCACTCATTCCTCTACATCACTCCATCACTCATTCCTCAACATCACTCCATCACTCATTCCTCGACATCACTCCATCACTCATTCCTCTACATCACTCCATCACTCATTCCTCTACATCACTCCATCACTCAGTCCTCGACATCACTCCATCACTCATTCCTCTACATCACTCCATCACTCATTCCTCGACATGACTCATTCCTCTACATCACTCCATCACTCATTCCTCTACATCACTCCATCACTCATTCCTCTACATCACTCCATCACTCAGTCCTCGACATCACTCCATCACTCATTCCTCTACATCACTCCATCACTCATTCCTCTACATCACTCCATCACTCAGTCCTCGACATCACTCCATCACTCATTCCTCAACATCATTCATTCCTCTACATCACTCCATCACTCATTCCTCGACATCACTCCATCACTCGTTCCTCTACATCACTCCATCACTCATTCCTCTACATCACTCCATCACTCGTTCCTCTACATCACTCCATCACTCATTCCTCGACATCACTCCATCACTCATTCCTCTACATCATTCATTCCTCTACATCACTCCATCACTCATTCCTCGACATCACTCCATCACTCGTTCCTCTACATCACTCCATCACTCATTCCTCGACATCACTCCATCACTCGTTCCTCTACATCACTCCATCACTCATTCCTCTTAATCACTCCATCACTCAGTCCTCTACATCATTCCATCGCTCATTCTTCTACATCACTCCATCATTCATTCTTCTACATCACTCCATCACTCATTCCTCTACATCATTCCATCGCTCATTCTTCTACATCACTCCATCACTCATTCTTCTACATCACTCCATCACTCATTCCTCTACATCATTCCTTGACATCACTCCATCACTCATTCTTCTACATCACTCCATCACTCATTCCTCTACATCATTCCTCGACATCACTCCATCACTCGTTCTTCTACATCACTCCATCACTCATTCCTCTTCATCACTCCATCACTCATTTCTCTACATCACTCCATCACTCATTCCTCTACATCACTCCATCACTCGTTCCTCTACATCACTCCATCACTCATTCCTCTTCATCACTCCATCACTCATTTCTCTACATCACTCCATCACTCATTCCTCTACATCACTCCATCACTCATTCCTCTACATCACTCCATCACTCAGTCCTCGACATCCCTCCATCACTCATTCCTCTACATGACTCATTCCTCTACATCACTCCATCACTCATTCCTCTCCATCATTCCATCGCTCCATTACTTGTTCCTCTCCATCACTTCATCACTTTACAAATAAACAAGGAGAAGTACTCCTTTTACACTCCTCTATTCCATCACTCTCATGACATCACTTGTTCCTCTATATCACTCCATTCTTCTCATCACTACGTCACTCCAATACTCTATAAATAAACAAGGAGAAGGAGCGATGAGAGAATGTTTAGATTCATTCCATCACTGCATCATTCATCCCTCTTCATTCCTCCATCACTCATCCATCATTCATTATTCCATCACTCTATAAAGAAGGAACAAGGAGAGAATGTTTAGATTCAATCAGTTCATCACTAAACTCCATCACCTCGAGGAGCGACAGATGAAACGTCCTGTAACTGAACTGACT